>NC_057813.1:700524068-700752731 GCF_018294505.1 Triticum aestivum
CCGGCAGCCAAAGACAACGAGGCCGTCTTGTTCCGCGAGCAGTGATAGTTTTTCTTTATGTTGTTGTTTTTATGGATCTTTTGCTGTGTAAAAACATATATTGTTATGCAAGTCTCCTGACTTGGTCAGTCTACCATTTCAGGCAGTTGGATGAATATCGTACGTCTCCTAACCCTTCTTCCTCACCTCTTCTTCTTCCCCAACAAACCACCGCACGGGCCGTACGGATACTCCCCAACATGCGGTTGGATAAACATACTCTATGAACGAAAATTATGTGTCAGCGGTAGGATGGCTGAGTTTGGTTTGTTCACATGCGACAAGACGTGTCAGTGTGGGTGCGTTCCCTTGGTTGGGTTTGCGGCATGCAGGAGCGATGGTGTGAGGGTGCGGTGCAACCGCGGCGTGCAGGAGCGACCGTGTGAGGGTGCGGTGCGACCGCGACAGCCGTGCACAAGTGTACCTCCTTTTCATTTTGAAAACTTTAGGCAAGCTTGGCAAAAATGTGTGGCGAAGTATGGCAATGCAAGGCCTAGAACCAAACAGGATAAGTACGTAAGTACTAGGAGTACTAGTGTTAAAAAAGAAAGGCAGGGTTTTCCTTCGTGGGATTAATCGATACAAATCCTCGTTTCACATGTCAATTAATGAGTATTTTTTTCTCCAAATCCCAAAGAGCTAACCATCTCACTCCTCATCGCATGATTAATGCAGCGCCATGCAAACCAACCTTCTCACTTCCGCATGCATGCAGGGGATATTAATGTCCTTGGTTGCTAGTACGATACAAACCCCATCAATTTTGCCTCGATTAGTGTTAGTGGCCTTTTGCAAATTGTAATTTTGATATACTGGCCTTGTGTACAAAAAAATGGAGGTAGTAACTATATTTGACTTCCTTCCCCATTGCGGTGACATTGACGATACTCGAACATTGTGGTTTGGCGAAGTGCGTTCGACGGAGAACACCATTGAGGGAGACCATGGTAAGTCGTTCGCAAGTGCCGCCTGCAAGCCGAGACAACCGCCTTATTTGCATCCAGGAAGTCCATTGAACCAAAGTGCACGTAAATGTACTAGTACTACTAGTACACAATAGCGTCGTCCGTCCAGCTTAGTGTGGTGAGATTGTTTCTCGAAGAATACGATGGAGAAGCGGAGTCTGCGAAGAGTGAAATGATGGTTGCTTCGTCCGTGCTTTGTGATTTGACGCCTCACTGCTTTGTGATTTGTGATAGAAGGGACAGGGGAGTAGACTCTGTGCTCTATACAGTACATGCGTCCAAGCACAGGAGAAAGAGGAGAGACGTTGTATTTTTCTATTCCTTCAATCAATCAATCAGGGAGCTTCAGTTTCATCTTTTTGTCTTTGGCAACACCATCCACAAGGTTCCGACGATGCCAAAAGCTATTTTCACATTTGGCTACACATTGTGGATTCCCTTAATCGTACCACTTGGTTTTGCTCTTGTGTGCTACCTATACAAATCTCAATTATATTGATCTAAAAAAGTTATAGAATCAAGATTAGTAAAAAAGGAGGTGATTTTGCCGCACGGATGGCGTGGGAGGTTTCTTATTTTTAGAGGACATTGTCCTGGCGGTTTTCTAACATGCGGTCCCACGTGTCAGTGCTTTACCAAGCCGATCCGCGTTCCACATGAGGAAGAACAACGGCAGAAGCAACACGTGGTCAACTTGAAGAAGATGAGGGAGAAGCGGATTTAGCAACGAGTGAAATCATGGTTGCTTCGTCCCTCCAACATTTTTTAGCATTATTACTTCGTCCCTCCAACTTAACTGCGGGGAAGGTGCAGCTTTGTGATTTGACGCCTCATTGCTCATTACTACGCCGGCACCATGATTGGGGTAGCTCACCCCGGCCGCTCTGCACTGTATTCCGGTATGGCACGTGGACCCAGTAGCTTGATGTCCCACATGTCGGCGAAAGGGACTAGAAGATTTATGAAAGCGAGCGCTCCACTCTTATGACGGAGGAGTAGACGACACGACGGCCCAATGAATTGTCACTTGTACTGTATAGTACTATAGTTTTGCTATTTCGCATGATCCATCGATACAAACCCGATTAAACAGGAAAAGGGCGGGATTTTTCCCGCGCGGTAGATGATACTGGCCATACATTTCAAAGGCAATTTTAATGTATGCAAACTGAATAATTAAGTAACAATATGATATCTAGTAAAACTAAAAACACATATGATTTATTGTGTTAGAGTGTAGTAGTAGTGCTGTATTGCATAGTTGTTAGATGTAACATGCGAGAACGTGTAGAGATGTAGTTTTGGAGGGCCTATAGAGAGAAAAGCGTAATACAGTCACCTAACTTTCGAATAAGCTGATTACAGTCACTATATACGTTTTGTGGTGGTTATACAGTCACTTGCTCACAGTTCAACATCGAATTGCACTCTGTTGACCGACCAAATAGTCTGCGTGGCACCATGTTGACTAGTTAAATTGACCAGATTCCTTGTGGGTCCCACCTGCCAGCTCGCATAGGGAAAAGGTCAGATAAACACAAATTTACGCAGGCGCGACAAGACTCCAACCCGTGCGCGGGAATCACCTGGTTGTGTATGTGTCTGTCAAGGCCTGATGTGTGCGCATGCACGTGTAGGTTGAGCACTTGAGTGTGAGAGTGTGTGTTGGTCGTGTGGTGTACTGGTGTGTGCATGCATGCATGCGTGTGTGCGTGTGAGTGTTGCGTGCGTGCATGGCTGTGTGTGTACGTGTGAGTGTTGCGTGCGTGCGTGGGTGCATGTGTTCATGTGAGTGTTGCGTGCATGCAGTTCGTGTGCATGCGTGCGTGTATAATCACCACACCAGCTCCTGTGTGTTAAAACAGACGACTCAGCATACCAATACAAGGTCACCTTGTCCGCTGTACCCGCGGTCATAACTTCGAACCACCGTCCAATATTTTGTTGTTGTTTGTTTTCATTCTTACTAGCAAGATGCCGGTGCGTTGCATGTAACATCAAGATGCATTTGTATGACTAGTTTATCTTGTGAGAGAAAAGGATGAACGAGGGAAGGCCTTATTTGCAAATGTGGAGACGTGTGTGGGTACCTTTTTGCAAAATTGGCATAGTTTCTTTCCTATCCGTCAGATATAAATCGGAAGACCTATATTGCAGGATGGCAGGCACACCATCATCACCAACTCTGCTTTTTATAATAGTGTATTTTATAAGAGGGTAGATGTAGAGTAGATACAAGCCGACAGGTGGGCCTGATGGTAGTGAGATAATGTGATGAAACACTAGAGGTGCCACATGGAGCGTTTAAGTGGTCAACTAGTCGTGTCTTGAGCAAATACAAAGTTGTACGGTGAGCCCATGACTGTACAATAACCACAAAGCATAAATGGTGACCCTAATGAGTGGATTCTGAAGTCCAAATATTATCGTGCTTTCGCTTCAAATACAATGATCGTCACTATATATATCGTGAGAGAAAGATGAAACATGCGTGGATGTGCTGGGGGCTTACTTTTAGAGGACCTGGAGATAGTTTGTGTGCATACGTGAAAGGGGCGTAGAGGGAGGGTATGCGATGGAGAGAGAGATGCTCTTTGTTTCTTTTTATTATGACTAACTTTTGTTGGAAATATGCCCTAGAGGCAATAATAAAAGCATTATTATTATATTTCCTTGTTCATGATAATTGTCTTTTATTCATGCTATAATTGTATTATCCGGAAATCGTAATACACGTGTGAATACATAGACCACAATACGTCCCTAGTAAGCCTCTAGTTGACTAGCTCGTTGGTCAACAGATAGTCATGGTTTCCTGACTATGGACATTAGATGTCATTGACAACGGGATCACGTCATTAGGAGAATGACGTGATGGACAAGACCCAATCCTAAGCATAGCACAAGATTGTGTAGTTCGTTTTGCTAGAGCTTTTTCAATGTCAAGTATCTCTTCCTTAGACCATGAAATCGTGTAACTCCCGGATACCGTAAGAGTGCTTTGGGTGTACCAAACGTCACAACGTAACTGGGTGACTATAAAGGTGCACTACAGGTATCTCCGAAAGTGTCTGTTGGGTTGACACGGATCGAGACTGGGATTTGTCACTCCGTATGACGGAGAGGTATCTCTAGGCCCACTCGGTAATGCATCATCATAATGAGCTCAAAGTGACTAAGTGTTTGGTCATGGGATCATGCATTACGGTACGAGTAAAGTGACTTGCCGGTAACGAGACTGAACGAGGTATTGGGATACCGACGATCGAGTCTCGGGCATGTAACGTACCGATTGACAAAGGGAATTGTATACGGGGTTGTTCGAATCCTCTACATCGTGGTTCATCCGATGAGATCATCGAGGAGCATGTGGGAGCCAACATGGGTATCCAAATCCTGCTATTGGTTATTGCCCGAGAGTCGTCTCGGTCATGTCTACGTGTCTCCCGAACCTGTAGGGTCTACACACTTAAGGTTCGGTGACGCTAGGGTTGTATGAATATGAGTATGCAGCATACCGAATGTTGTTCGGAGTCCCAGATGAGATCCCGGACGTCACGAGGAGTTCCGGAATGGTCCGGAGGTAAAGAATTATATATAGGAAGTGGTATTTCGGCCATCGGGAAAGTTTCGGGGTCACCCGGTATTGTACCGGGACCACCGAAAGGGTCCCGGGGGTCCATCGGGTGGGTCCACCCATCCCGAAGGGCCCCAAGGGCTGAAGTGGGGAGGGGAACCAGCCCATAGTGGGCTGGTGCGCCCCCCTTGGCCCACCCCCTGCGCCTAGGGTTGAAACCCTAGGGTGGGGGGGGGCGCCCCACTTGCCTTGGGGGGTACTCCACCCCCTTGGCCGCCACCCCCTTGGGAGATTGGATCTCCCAGGGCCGGCGCCCCCCTGGGGGCCTATATAAAGGGAGGGGGGAGGGAGGCAGCCGCACCCTGAAGTTCTGGCGCCCCCTCCCCCTGCTACACCTCTTCCTGCTCCGTCACGTGCTTGGCGAAGCCCTGCCGGAGTGCTGCTGTTCCACCACCACCACACCCTTGTGCTGCTGCTAGAGCCATCATCATCAACCTCTCCTTCCTCCTTGTTGGATCAAGAAGGAGGATACGTCATCCGCTCCGTACGTGTGTTGAACGCGGAGGTGCCGTCCGTTCGGCGCTAGGATCTCCGGTGATAGGATCACGACGAGAACGACTACTTCAACCCCGTTCGTTTGAACGCTTCCGCACGTGATCTACAAGTGGTATGTAGATGCAAACTCACTCCCTTGACTCGTTGCTTAAATGAACTCATAGATGGATCTTGTTGAAACCGTAGGAAAAAATTTAATTTTCTGCAACGTTCCCCAACAGTGGCATCATGAGCTAGGTCTATGCGTAGTTCTCTATTGCACGAGTAGAACACAATTTTGTTGTGGGCGTAGATCTTGTCAACTTGCTTGCCGCTACTAGTCTTATCTTGATTCAGCGGTATTGTGGGATGAAGCGGCCCGGACCAACCTTACACGTACGCTTACGTGAGACCGGTTCCACCGACTGACATGCACTAGTTGCATAAGGTGGCTGGCGGGTGTCTGTCTCTCCCACTTTAGTTGGAGCGGATTCGATGAAAAGGGTCCTTATGAAGGGTAAATAGAAGTTGACAAAATCACGTTGTGGTTATTCGTAGGTAAGAAAACGTTCTTTCTAGAACCCAATTGCAGCCACGTAAAAGATGCAACAACAATTAGAGGACGTCTAACTTGTTTTTGCAGCAATTGTCATGTGATGTGATATGGCCAGAAGTTGTGATGAATGATGAATGATATATTGTGATGTATGAGATCATGTTCTTGTAATAGAATCACGACTTGCATGTCGATGAGTATGACAACCGGCAGGAGCCATAGGAGTTGTCTTTATTTTTGTATGACCTGCGTGTCATTGAAGAACGCCATGTAAATTACTTTACTTTATTGCTAAACGTGTTAGCCATAGAAGTAGAAGTAGTCGTTGGCGTGACAACTTCATGAAGACACGATGATGGAGATCATGATGATGGAGATCATGGTGTCATGCCGGTGACGAAGATGATCATGGAGCCCCGAAGATGGAGATCGAAGGAGCTATATGATATTGGACATATCATGTCACTACTATATAATTGCATGTGATGTTTATTATGTTTTATGCATCTTGTTTACTTAGAACGACGGTAGTAAATAAGATGATCCCTTACAACAATTTCAAGAAGTGTTCTCCCCTAACTGTGCACCGTTGCTAAAGTTCGTCGTTTCGAAGCACCACGTGATGATCGGGTGTGATAGATCCTTACGTTCACATACAACGGGTGTAAGACAGATTTACACATGCAGAACACTTAGGTTTAACTTGACGAGCCTAGCATGTACAGACATGGCCTCAGAACACAGAGACCGAAAGGTCGAACACGAGTCGTATGGAAGATACGATCAACATGGAGATGTTCACCGATGATGACTAGTCCGTCTCACGTGATGATCGGACACGGCCTAGTCGACTCAGATCGTGTAACACTTAGATGACTAGAGGGATGTCTAATCTGAGTGGGAGTTCATTAAAATAATTTGATTAGATGAACTTAAATTATCATGAACTTAGTCTAAAACTTTTTGCAAAATATGTCTTGTAGATCAAATGGCCAACGCTCATGTCAACATGAACTTCAACGCGTTCCTAGAGAAAACCAAGCTGAAAGATGATTGCAGCAACTATACAGACTGGGTCCGGAACCTGAGGATCATCCTCATAGCTGCCAGGAAACAATATGTCCTAGAAGGACCGCTAGGTGACGCTCCCGTCCCAGAGAACCAAGACATTATGAATGCTTGGCAGTCTCGTGCTGATGATTACTCCCTCGTTCAGTGTGGCATGCTTTACAGCTTAGAACTGGGGCTCCAAAAGCGTTTTGAGCAACACGGAGCATATGAGATGTTCGAGGAGCTGAAACTAGTTTTCCAAGCTCATGCCCGGGTCGAGAGATATTAAGTCTCTGACAAGTTCTATAGTTGTAAGATGGAGGAAAATAGTTCTGTCAGTGAGCATATACTCAAAATGTCTGGGTTGCACAACCGCCTGTCCTAGCTGGACATTAACCTCGCGGACAAGGCGGTCATTGACAGAATCCTTCAGTCGCTCCCACCAAGCTACAAGAGCTTTGTGATGAACTACAATATGCAGGGGATGGTGAAGACCATTCCTGAAGTATTTTCAATGCTGAAGTCAGCAGAGGTTGAAATCAAGAAAGAACATCAAGTGTTGATGGTCAATAAGACCACTAAGTTCAAGAAGGGCAAGGGTAAGAAGAACTTCAAGAAGGACGGCAAAGATGTTGCCGCGCCCGGTAAGCCAGTTGCCGGGAAGAAGTCAAAGAATGGACCCAAGCCTGAAACTGAGTGCTTTTATTGCAAGGGGAAGGGTCACTGGAAGCGGAAACTGCCCCAAATACTTAGCAGACAAGAAGGCCGGCAACACTAAAGGTATATTTGATATACATGTAATTGATGTGTACCTTACCAGTACTCGTAGTAACTCCTGGGTATTTGATACCGGTGCCGTTGCTCATATTTGTAACTCACAGCAGGAGCTGCGGAATAAGCGGAGACTGGCGAAGGACGAGGTGACGATGCGCGTCGGGAATGGTTCCAAGGTCAATGTGATCGCCGTCGGCACGCTACCTCTACATTTACCTACGGGATTAGTTTTAAACCTCAATAAGTGTTATTTAGTGCCAAGTTTGAGCATGAACATTGTATCTGGATCTCGTTTAATACGAGATGGCTACTCATTTAAATCCGAGAATAATGGTTGTTCTATTTATATGAGAGATATGTTTTATGGTCATGCCCCGATGGTCAATGGTTTATTCTTAATGAATCTCGAACATAATGTTACACATATTCATAGCGTGAATACCAAAAGATGTAAAGTTGATAACGATAGTCCCACATACTTGTGGCACAGCCACCTTGGTCACATTGGTATCAAGCACATGAAGAAGCTCCATGCTGATGGACTTTTAGAGTCTCTCGATTATGAATCATTTGACACATGCGAACCATGCCTCATGGGCAAAATGACCAAGACTCCATTCCCCGGAACAATGGAGCGAGCAACCAACTTGTTGGAAATCATACATACCGATGTATGCGGTCCAATGAGCATTGAGGCTCGCGGAGGATATCGTTATGTTCTCACTCTCACTAATGACTTGAGTAGATATGGGTATGTCTACTTGATGAAACACAAGTCTAAGACCTTTGAAAAGTTCAAGGAATTTCAGAATGAAGTAGAGAATCAACGTGACCGAAAGATAAAGTTATTACGATCGGATCGTGAAGGAGAAATTTTAAGTCATGAATTTGGTACACACTTAAGAAAATGTGGAATCGTTTCACAACTCACGCTGCCTGGAACACCTCAGCGTAACGGTGTGTCCGAACGTCGTAATCGCACTCTATTGGATATGGTGCGATCTATGATGTCTCTTACCGATTTACCGCTATCATTTTGGGGATACGCTCTAGAGACAGCTACATTCACTTTAAATAGGGCACCGTCTAAATCCATTGAGACGACACCGTATGAATTATGGTTTGGGAAGAAACCTAAGCTGTCGTTTCTAAAAGTTTGGGGATGCGATGCTTATGTCAAGAAACTTCAACCTGAAAAGCTCGAACCCAAGTCAGAAAAATGCGTCTTCATAGGATACCCTAAAGAAACCATTGGGTATACCTTCTACTTAACATCTGAGGGCAAGATCTTTGTTGCCAAGAACGGATCCTTTCTGGAAAAAGAGTTTCTCTCGAAAGATGTAAGTGGGAGGAAAGTAGAACTCGACGAACTACTACCTCTTGAACGGGATAGTAGTGCAGCTCAGGAAAATGTTCCTGTGATGCCTACACCAACTGAAGAGGAAAATAATGATGATGATCAAGGTACTTCAGATCAAGTTGCTACTGAACTTCGTAGGTCCACAAGGACACATTCCGCACCAGAGTGTTACGGCAACCCTGTCCTGGAAATCATGTTGTTGGACAACGGTGAACCTTCCAACTATGAAGAAGCAATGGCAGGCCCAGATTCCAACAAATGGCTAGAAGCCATGAAATCCGAGATAGAATCCATGTATGAAAACAAAGTATGGAGTTTGACTGACTTGCCCGATGATCGGCGAGCGATAGAAAACAAATGGATCTTTAAGAAGAAGACGGACGCGGATGGTAATATTACCATCTATAAAGCTCGACTTGTCGCTAAGGGTTATCGACAAGTTCAAGGGATTGACTACGACGAGACATTCTCTCCCATAGCGAAGCTGAAGTCCGTCCGAATCATGTTAGCAATTGCCGCATACTATGATTATGAGATATGGCAGATGGACGTCAAAACGGCATTCCTTAATGGGCATCTTAAGGAAGAACTGTATATGATGCAGCCGGAGGGTTTTGTCGATCCTAAGAATGCTAACAAAGTGTGCAAGCTCCAGCGATCCATTTATGGGCTGGTGCAAGCATCTCAGAGTTGGAACATTCGTTTTGATGAGATGATCAAAGCGTTTGGGTTTATGCAGACTTACGGAGAAGCCTGCGTTTACAAGAAAGTGAGTGGGAGCTCTGTAGCATTTCTCATATTATATGTAGCTGACATACTTTTGATGGGAAATGATATAGAACTTTTGTACAGCATTAAGGCCTACTTGAATAAGTGTTTTTCAATGAAGGACCTTGGAGAAGCTGCTTATATATTAGGCATCAAGATCTATAGAGATAGATCGAGACACCTCATAGGTCTTTCACAAAGCACATACCTTGATAAGATTTTGAAGAAGTTCAAAATGGATCAGTCCAAGAAGGGGTTCTTGCCTGTATTGCAAGGTGTGAGATTGAGCTCGGCTCAATGCCCGACCACGGCAAAAGATAAAGAAGAGATGAGTGTCATCCCCTATGCTTCAGCCATAGGATCTATTATGTATGCCATGCTGTGTACCAGACCTGATGTAAACCTTGCCATAAGTTTGGTAGGAAGGTACCAAAGTAATCCCGGCAAGGAACACTGGACAGCGGTCAAGAATATCCTAAAGTACCTGAAAAGGACGAAGGACATGTTTCTCGTTTATAGAGGTGACGAAGAGCTCGTCGTAAAGGGTTACGTCGATGCTGGCTTCGACACAGATCTGGATGACTCTAAGTCACAAACCGGATACGTGTATATGTTGAATGGTGGAGCAGTAAGCTGGTGCAGCTGCAAGCAGAGCGTCGTGGCGGGATCTACATGTGAAGCGGAGTACATGGCAGCCTCGGAGGCAGCAAATGAAGCAATTTAGGTGAAGGAGTTCATCACCAACCTAGGAGTCATACCCAACGCGTCGGGGCCGATCAAACTCTTCTGTGACAACACTGGAGCTATTGCCCTTGCCAAGTAGCCCAGGTTTCACAAGAAGACTAGGCACATCAAGCGTCGTTTCAACTCCATTCGTGAAAATGTTCAAGATGGAGACATAGATATTTGCAAAGTACATATGGATCTGAATGTCGCAGATCCGTTGACTAAACCTCTCTCGCGAGCAAAACATGATCAACACCAGAACTCTATGGGTGTTCGATTCATCACAATGTAACTAGATTATTGACTCTAGTGCAAGTGGGAGACTGTTGGAAATATGCCCTAGAGGCAATAATAAAAGCATTATTATAATATTTCCTTGTTCATGATAATTGTCTTTTATTCATGCTATAATTGTATTATCCAGAAATCGTAATACACGTGTGAATACATAGACCACAATACGTCCCTAGTAAGCCTCTAGTTGACTAGCTCGTTGGTCAATAGATAGTCATGGTTTCCTGACTATGGACATTAGATGTCATTGACAACGGGATCACGTCATTAGGAGAATGACGTGATGGACAAGACCCAATCCTAAGCATAGCACAAGATCGTGTAGTTCGTTTTGCTAGAGCTTTTTCAATGTCAAGTATCTCTTCCTTAGACCATGAGATCGTGTAACTCCCGGATACCGTAAGAGTGCTTTGGGTGTACCAAACGTCACAACGTAACTGGGTGACTATAAAGGTGCACTACAGGTATCTCCGAAAGTGTCTGTTGGGTTGACACGGATCGAGACTGGGATTTGTCACTCCGTATGACGGAGACGTATCTCTGGGCCAACTCGGTAATGCATCATCGTAATGAGCTCAAAGTGACTAAGTGTTTGGTCACGGGATCATGCATTACGGTACGAGTAAAGTGACTTGCCGGTAACGAGACTGAACGAGGTATTGGGATACCGACGATCGAGTCTCGGGCATGTAACGTACCGATTGACAAAGGGAATTGTATACGGGGTTGTTCGAATCCTCGACATCGTGGTTCATCTGATGAGATCATCGAGGAGCATGTGGGAGCCAACATGGGTATCCAGATCCCGCTGTTTGTTATTGCCCGAGAGCCGTCTCGGTCATGTCTACGTGTCTCCTGAACTCGTAGGGTCTACACACTTAAGGTTCGGTGATGCTAGGGTTGTATGAATATGAGTATGCAGCATATCGAATGTTGTTCGGAGTCCCGGATGAGATCCTGGACGTCACGAGGAGTTCTGGAATGGTCCGGAGGTAAAGAATTATATATAGGAAGTGGTATTTCGGCCATCGGGAAAGTTTCGGGGTCACCCGGTATTGTACCGGGACCACCGAAAGGGTCCCGGGGGTCCACCGGGTGGGGCCACCCATCCCGGAGGGCCCAAGGGCTGAAGTGGGGAGGGGAACCAGCCCATAGTGGGCTGGTGCGCCCCCCTTGGCCCACCCCCTGCGCCTAGGGTTGAAAACCCTAGGGTGGGGGGGGGGGGGCGCCCCACTTGCCTTGGGGGGGTACTCCACCCCCTTGGCCGCCGCCCCCTTGGGAGATTGGATCTCCCAGGGCCGGCGCCCCCCCTAGGGGCCTATATAAAGGGAGGGGGAGGGAGGCAGCCGCACGCTGAAGTTCTGGCGCCCCCTCCCCCTGCTACACCTCTTCCTCCTCTGTCACGTGCTTGGCGAAGCCCTGCCGGAGTGCTGCTGTTCCACCACCACCACGCCGTTGTGCTGCTGTTGGAGCCATCATCATCAACCTCTCCTTCCCCCTTGCTGGATCAAGAAGGAGGAGACGTCATCCGCTCCGTACGTGTGTTGAACGCGGAGGTGCCGTCCGTTCGGCGCTAGGATCTCCGGTGATAGGATCACGACGAGAACGACTACTTCAACCCTGTTCTTTTGAACGCTTCCGCACGCGATCTACAAGTGGTATGTAGATGCAAACTCACTCCCTTGACTCGTTGCTTAGATGAACTCATAGATTGATCTTGGTGAAACCGTAGGAATTTTTTTTAATTTTCTGCAACGTTCCCCAACAACTTTATATATAGTATAAAAATGTACAAATTCACAGTGCGGAATAAATATCATTGTGGACACCATGCAATGCAAATTGGCGTTCATACTCCTCCATATAACTTTGTAATGTTGTATATATGTAGAAATTCTAAAATAATTTTTTGGCCACACTTTATTCAAAAGGAATGTTGTATGCGAAATAAACGTGAAGAGAGGGCTTTTTAGATCAATGGGGTATGTGATGTAACATGTGTGAATGTGTAGTTGATGCATTTGGCAGGGCCTAGAGATGTATGTGTGTGTATGACGTATTCGAGAGAGGCATGGATAGAGGGGCCCGTGGGGGGGGGGGAGATAGCACGAGAAATGAGAGTGGTCTAGATAGAGAGAGACGAATATGACGTCACGGCGAGAGATTCCCTTGAGTGTGTATATGCAAGGGGGGAGGGGATAGAGGCACCAGGAGAATATTTTTTTGTGTGTGTGGTGTCTGTGTTGGTATGTGTGGGCGTGAGAAGATAACGAGACGTGGGGGCAGATGGTGTGTCACCGCATGAGGTCCAGTGGGTCGAGTGAGGCCCTTCGTTCGGTTCCGTCCTGCGCCACATTGGTCGGGCCGTGACGCATTTAGGGAGACCCATGGATGACTAGTCGTACAAGACAAAGACAACAGAATTGTGAAGGACTCTGTGTCCACTGACAAAGCCGGCTTGGATTTTTAACCCTAGGTTCTCGGACTAAGGTAACCCCTTTATCTTTGATATTACTATTCATCCAACCTAACTTTAAGGGGCATCCTACAGAATGCTCTGCTAGAATCATACTCGTTGATTAGGAAGAGAGGTGTGAGACAATGCGTGAGGGACAGGCCTAAAGATAATGTGCATACAGGAGACACGTAGGCAGGTCTATGTATATAGAAAGGGTCGATGGGGGTTGTGCGTGTGTATGCTTGTGAGAGGAAGAGTGCTTGCGATAAAGGTTAGTGAAAATAGTCGTAAATGGTTACAAGAGGGAGGGAGGGTTATATCGAGAGCATGTGTGCGAGAAAGACACCTCGGGAGAGGGTGTGTGAGCATGTGTGAGAGACCACCAATGAAGAGTGAAACTACATGTAAAAGACTGCTGTACACATTGATTAAAGATATAAATTGTATCCAAATATTAGGATGGGATCATGATATTTGCAATTCGTGTAAGGAACGGTCATTGATCCATCAGACATCTAGATTCTATCAAATTTGAGCATGTCTATGTTATTATTCGACACAATTGATCCACATAGTTAGTATTTTGAACTCCAGACAATGCATGGCTTTAGCAATCGAATATAAACGTGAGTATAGTTCATGTTGTGTGTGTAAAGCACATTATACATACGAAAGTTACACAATGAAAATTATAAATAGCTACCTATGAACTAGCATGCATTTGAATTCAACTTAAGGTGGTTTAAAAAATTTGAATTCAACATGAAGTCCATTCAATTATTTGAATTTGGTATCATGGCATTTGTAAATCATACCTAAATTATGGGGCACCAATCTTTGCTCTGATTTTGTACATAATAGCATATATAGTCGTGTACAAAATAAATTCAAATTTAGCTCCTCCATTCCAAAATAATCATAGTTATACGATTTTCAAGTGTCAAAAATTCAAAAAGAAGCCGATAATTTAATGAGGTTTTCAAACATACAAGGTCAAATTTAACGTTGTCTATTTAGGTCAATCCTCAAAGTTCAAGAGTACTCTAAACATGAATGCTTGTGTTTGAAAATTTCGAACGAAGCGCCAAAAGAGCCTCTACTCGCCCGAAAGGCCGAAACCGCATGAGACCAATGTGTGGTAGTACAAGGAAATTACTTTTCTATAATAACTCTGACCCGTGAAACCTACCGGTCCGACTTCCAGAGGTCTAAACCGGGGTAGGTTTGTAGTTTCATCTAGACGCCACGCAACCGCCTCCGAAAAACATTCATACACAATGGCCGCCTAAGCACACATGCGCGCGGCCGAAATCGCTCCTGCCCACTATTTGGGACACCTAGGATTATCATCCTACCCCCGACCCGCAGTAGGTACGAACTTTAAGAGGGGGGCAAAGTTTGTACTTTCCCCAGATTTCAAACAAGTGTGTCCCATCTTTTGTTCAAAAAAGCCAAAAACAAGCGCATCCCAGACCGAAACATGGTTCTCCTCCCCCCCCGCCCACCCATCCAATTCCCCATTCGTACTCCGTGGGTGCAAAACTACCTCTCCACTAGTCGCGAAACCCCGGCGTCCTCTGTCTGCCACCCCATCCTACCCATAAACCGCCGCCCTCCTCCATCACGCCGGAGCCGATACCCCGACGTCGTCGTGCACCGCAACCTCAACCGCAACACCCTCCACGGCTAGTAGTTAGCCGAGGCTGAGCCGTCCGTACCCGAGCCAATTCAACCATGCCGTCCTGCGCCTCACCACTGCTGCTCCAACTTCGTCACCGTCCACCGCACCAGAGCTGTTCCTGCTATGCTGTCCTTCGATGCCTCGGATTTTCTTCCCCTCCGCGGATATACGGCCACAGCAACACAGTCAACAATTTGGCAATGGGTTCCAAAACATCTGTTCCCCCGGGAGAAAAAAGGAGATCGCCACGACATATGGAGGAGACGACACTCGCAACCGGAAATGGTACTCCTCTTCCCTTATTCGTGCAAATCTTACGTGTATGCTTGCACGGTATTCATCCCACAGAAGACACTAGTTGACCGCTTCTTCTTGATACTAGATGTTCCTAGTAACTCGCGATGCACAAGGTTTCTCCTCATATACTATTTCACCTTAGCTAGAGGTCCGTCGCCCCCCTGGATTTCAATTCCTGGTCAGTTGATTCCCAATTAACGGAAACATTCCCTGGCATAACAGGCGCTAGTCCACCAATTACGCCGGGGAAGCAGTGCCTCGGTGTTTATCTTAGGGGAGTGTGGGGCCTAGAGCTACTGGCGCTTGATCTGGAGGTCGGCCGGGATTAAAGGGATGGCCTGGGGGCGCTGCCAAGCACGGCGGTGGTGTGTGGTCGAGGGGAGGGCGGGGCGGCGGAGGCAGGGGTCTGGGCCGGTGGTCGCTGGTGGTTCGAGAAAGATCGTCAACAGTGACTGACGGGAGGTAGACGAAGGCCATCTGCCTGTTCCTTATAGATCGGACGGTTCATAAAAAAAAATCAACAGACCTATTTATTTTCAGTCGACTATTATCTTGATATGACCACATGTGGTGGTGTGCTGGAGGAGTACCTGCATTTTCTGTGCTCATATATTACAAAATCATACGGAGTAGAATCTAATTTTGTTTGCCATGCAATGTTGTAGAGCTATCATATGTCTCATGTCATTTATTTTTCAGCCACCTGCTATCTGCTACTTTTACAGTGCACTAGTTCTGCACACACTTCACCCTTACTCTCACTATTGTGTTTTTATGCAAGGGTATTTCAAACTCTGCTGCAAAGAGAAAAGCAAAAAATAAAAGAGAGAAGTCGCTCCAGCATGGTACACGGATAGGCCAGACACGTTTATCCCTTGTAAAGGGTGCAGAGTCAGCAGATGGAGACGGTAAACGTAGCTCTGGAGTTGATGAGCTCGCTCGCAATGAACCACCATCCCAGGTGCTTGCTTTAACTTCGCGGTGTCATATGTGGTGGCATGTTCCATATGGTGTCTAGCTTGTATTCGAAAGGCCGAAGTCAGTCTTTATTAAGATAAGGAAAGATATTTTTTACAAGAACCACCATCCCGTGAGCACTAGAAGACAAATAGCTAGTCAGGGCACTGGCCGAGCCAGTGACAAGCCCAACAAAGACGGGCATCACCTGGAAGCCAACTAAAAAGCCGCGATGGTGGCACTACTAGGGAAAAGCCTAGCAGCAGCGTTGGTTTTAGGCCTATTAGTAGCGCGTGCTGGTGCGCTACTGGTACGACGCTACAGCTAAAGGTTAGCAGTAGCGTGCCTTAAACCACGCTACTGCTATATCGACTTAGTAGTAGCGCTTTCCCAGAGGAGCGCTACTGGTAATTAGTAGTAGCACTTCTCCCTGCCCGCGCTACTACTATTATTTTGTATTTTATTTCTTTTTTATTTCATGTTGTATTCATACACCTTTACACAAGTTTTCATACAACAGGAATTTAGAGATTGTTTTACATTATAATGGGTTATTACATCACGGGGTGAAAGAACCGTGTACTAGTTTCAAGTGGATGTCCATCCACTTGAAACTAATCCGCGGTTCTTTCACCCAATGATATAATAAATATGATCATCATCATCATATCATTAACAACTTATCATCATAATACATCATTGTCATATAACACCTCCTCAAGATCATCTTTTTCATCAATGAGACATCACATAGCAAATTGGTCACTAGTCGTAATCACAACTACTCCTCATCATCAACTCTAACACATTGTACCACATAATAAATATATTGTACCTCATAGGACCTACTACATTCTCTTAGGACCTAATATATTCTTTAAGGTAAAATAGCAAAAAACAAGATAGCCCCTGACTCTCCATTATGGAGAATGGAGATTATCCTATCTCCAATTCTTGCCTTTCGCTTAATGTTACTTCCAAGAACCTCCTTACGAATGTCCAAACATTTTTCCGTTCTTTGATTAGCATGTGTTCACCGGTTTTAGAAATCCGATATGCACAGGTGAGATCCGTAGGTTGACCTGGTTGTAGGTTCAGAGCTGCAAGGCGACCATTCTGATACATCAGATGAGGCACACAATCCATCGGGATTTTCTGTTGAAAAACATAGTAATAACTTCGTAGTTAGCAATGATGTACTAGTTTTAGAAGTATGCAAAAGATGCACGACTGTCGTAATAGTAAAAAATCTTACCAGGGTATCTCCATAGAAGTTACCATGGTTCAACAGGTGCACTAGTGGCACATATTCACCATAATTTGGAGGAGTTTGATAATAGGTATTGTAATTCTCAAGAGAAGTACAAAATGCGATCAGATGATTTTTCTCCTTATAAGTTAATTCAGAGCCATCAGTGTAGTGGGTTTTGTCTACCATCTTCCGCACATCCTTTGAAGAATCAAAATAAGCTGTCAATGGAAATAAGCTGTCAACTATTTTGAAATAAACAATATAAATTATCTAATAACTATGTTTGAGAAACTCACATAGCGGTAGAATCGGAAGCGTCTCAATAAGGACCCAAATGTCCATATTGTCTTGCTCTATGTCAGGATCACCAAGATCCATGGTGATAATCATACCCTCATAAAAACCATACATTTTGCAAAGTGCTTCCCAATTTTGGCAACCAAAATGGGTTACGCTCTGAGAATTGTACAGATTTACTTCAAAATGCATATCATGATGGGTCCTTAGGTGTATTTTCTTTGTTTCAAAATTTTCATGGTGTTCAAAACCCATCCTCTCCAAGACATAGCGTCTTGCATGGCATGGGATAAGCTAGTCGAATTGTAAAATATGAAAATTAGACGTTGAAATAGTTGAAGTCATGCTTAATTACGAAAAAACACTTGTCGTCGTTGCGTACCGTTTCAACATCGAAGGTCTCCTCGAGCTTAATGCTGAAGCGTCGATCTTCATCCAGCTGAAGGAACTTGTCGCACAGACCTCGATCGTCGTGGCACCAGCTGCACTCCCCCGGGAGACTTTCGTCGTCTGAGTACGACATTTCCTACGTTCATAATTCAAAGATTAAACTTGTACAATTAAATATATGTACTAAAAAACCTAAATTAGATCATTATTTTTCGAGAGAATCCAGACCACTTGATATTTCCTACATATTCTAGCACTAGTCATGCCAGAATTCACGGAAAAATCCGGCATGACCATTGCTAAAAAAGGACATATCGAGCACCTGAAATTTGCCGGAACAGAAATTAATCAACACTCCGGCAAAAGATAGGCCACTCGGAGGTGTAACCTGGACATGACCGGCCACTTGGGCAACCACATACCCTATTTGAGCAACACAAGATATACATGGAGAATTGGCTGGTCTCACCTCGAGGTCGGAGGGGGTCGGTGATGGGGACGACAGCGGGGATGATGGAGGGGCTCCTTGATTTCTGCCAAAGCAAAAACACTATAAGTTATCACTAATACATCCCGAATAATTGCTTAAACTAAAAAATAACAAAAAATATGACATGTTCAACTAGTTCTATTAATTCAACTAATTCTTACTAAATATAAATTTACTATAAATAGAAAAAAACTAGTTCTTTCTAAAAATAAAGTAGTTCAACTAGTTATATTAATTATCTTACTAAAAATACATTAGTTCTATTAATTCAACTAGTTCAACTAGTTTATTAATTTACTTACTAAACTAGTTCAACTAAAACTAAACTAGTTCAACTAGTTTATTAATTTACTTACTAATTAATTTAAATACTTACTAAAAACAGTAAAAAACATCTATTATTATATATAAAAAGTGATTGACGGGTTAACTAGAAAAAAGAGAATTAGCTAGAAAATCTCACAATAATCAGAAACATCCGGCCATTAATTAGAAAGATCTTCTCTGAGTTTATTAATTATGACCGTTAGATCTTCGTAATGTTGTGGGCCTCCTAGGTTTTAGTTTTTTCTTAAGGATTCAGATCTCACGTGCATTGTGCCCTTCATCTACGCCTCCTTTTTCTAGAAAAAAAAATTAGATGTCACGTGCTGCATTGTGTCCTTCATGTACACATTTCTTTTTAAAAAGGAAAAAAAGATATTACGTAGTGCATACTGTGCCATTCATGCACGCATCCCTTTTTGAAAGAAAAAAACACATGTGGTGCATATTGTATCCATCACGTAAGCATCTCCTTTTAGGAAAAAAAATCTCACGTGGTGCATATTGTGTCCTTCATGCACACATCTTTATTCTATGGAAATTCATGTACACATCACCGTAAATTTCTAACCCAGTGGACCAGATCTTATATTGTCTTAAAAAGGTACCTCTCCAAAAACAATATATATCTCATGTGATGCATAGTGTCTCCTAATGTACGAACCTTTTTTTTTGGAGGAAAATTCATGTGTGTTATGGTATGTTTATTTGACGTGCACCCTATGAGGTAATCAATCAAGGGAAAAAGGCAAATCCAAGGATGCATCCGGCTCTCCGCAGAACCCGCTACATGCCGATAACACGTCGCTGACTAATGTCGGAGAGAAGACGGATGCGTACATGGAAAGCCGCAATCCCTGGACCCTCCATGGACACCTTCACCTCATAGCTCCTCCTCAAGAAGTATGACGGTGTCAACTTCCACATCAGATACTACATCCCGCTCTCCTCCTATTACTCGCCTCCACCGCCATGCTATCAAATTCAAATAAAATTGTCCACCAACTCCTTCAAGGTGATCATGTGCACAACCACGACCTCGATCGCTAAATGTCAAAAATACCGGTCATGTGTGTGTGCTTATTCCAAAGGTCACAAATAAGTAGGTAACCTCATCGTCTGCGTCGTGCATGCCTCAAGTCAGGACAAGGAGCAGGTATGGATTATATTTTTATATATCACTACGCAGTCGTTCTATGGAAGCATGATGCTGAGGGTAACCAGACCATGTTGTGGATCTCTTGCCAAGTTAGAACCTATGTTCGGACTCCGAACTCTATTTTTGTACCTTCAGCTACTTCTTGGTGTCATGTCCTCATATGCAGGAGCAATGTCGTTGTCCGCTCATGTACTCTTAGAGAAGGATAATACCATGCACGTTGTACAAGCTGCGATGTGGGCATTGGACAACCAAAATAACGAGTCTTATATATGGCGTGTGGTGAGATGATTCTTGGGGTAAATACGTACTAGCTGCAAGAAGCTTACTTCTGAAGGAGTTAATGCTATTTGAAGTATAAACCATGCAAGATACTTCTATCACGCAGACGCAACTTTAGCTGCTTAAAAAAATGTTTCATATGCACATGCAAAACACCAAGAGAACCAATCTCTTCAATTATTACATCATACACAACTCAACTACATATGCAGTAGATTATTTCTATGGTACATGCACGTATGCCTATTTACACTCTGTCCGATGCAGTCCTAAGCACAATCCTCCCGGATGAAATACATCACACATAGCGTACCCTCGGATACGAAAACCAACCTTCAATCTTTACATCATACACACCTAAAATACACATGGTTGATCTACCTTTTTATCTTCTGTCCATACCACCGATAAAAAACATTCAACTTGCAAATGCTTCCACATTGACATCAGCTTTGACCGGCTATCAATGGAAACACTAGCACTATGCAAAAAGAAACTTCCAACTGTCCTAAATCGTCCCGGAGAACTGATCACTTTTTATAGTGACTTGGTCCAGTGTGATCGAGCGCCACTATCTTTGATGACTCTCCTCAGTTGTCAAATCGACACACCACCAGTACATAACATCTTCTACAGAAATGCAATTACCTTAGATAATACATTTTATACTAAAATTCTATAATGACTAATTGAAAATGGATAAATGACACTTGATCGATGGATCTTGCTAAAAAAGAATATATCTACATTCTATATTACTTTGTAAGAAAACATAATGGACATGCGCATACAACACGGTTGCCACAATTTAATCCTTCTTTGACAATGTTTCTTTGAAATTATTAATTATATAGAGATTATTAGTTATACTAGATACTTTGGTACTCATCAAAATATATCAGTTTAATAAATTGATATAATATATCAATGACACTTTATTTATACTGAACAAAGTACTCATGTAGATAAATTGCACATTTGTAATCTAATTATTTTCATATGTGCCTGCTGAAATAAAAAACTGTAATACGTACATCCTGGATTAATTAGTATCACCAAAAAGCTTCCTTTGTTGTACTTATGTGTTCATTGTTTCGCTTGGAGAAAAAAAATTAACTATACATAAATCACACCCCTCCCCCTAAACCCCGCCCCAGTCGTAATATGACTCGCTGTACAAATCAAGATGCCTATTCCTAAGTTTTGGTCCTCAAACTGTATGGCACCTACAGTGCTAAATACATTGACAACTAGAGCTGAGACATGGACCATCATAGTCAAGGTCTTAATACTTTGGGACACAACTAACTTATCGACTGATTAACTTATTAGCACTGATACAATTTTATCAAATAATAAGGTACATTGATAACACTCACAATTTTCTTAGGTTCCCTTAGTAAAAGATTGCTACTATTCTCTTTGTGTGTAGGCCATGCAATATGATCATGCTTTCAATGGGAACCTATTATTCAACAAGTTTGAGTTAAAAAAAAAGAGGGCTACATATTGATCATTGAAGAGCAATCTCAAAAATTGCTCTCCTTTTCGTTAGAACTGTGAATGAAGTTGATGAAGGAAAAAAAATTCTGGACTATTAGTTGGAATTTCATGATGACGGCACCTAGGACAGACGGTTAAAAATTGATAAACAATGTTAAATGTACATGATCCATATTGAAGGTTATATTTAATTTGATTATATTTTCTAATTTTTTCATGTGCGCTTATCATCTACAATTTCTCATTAATAGTATTTTCCTCAAGCTTGATATATGAAATTTATTTGACAACATTATTCACTCATATATAGAATTTTTCTAAATATTTATATGAAATTATAAACTAATATTAAAAATCGAAATTAAAACATGCTGCCATTTTTTCATTACACAAATTAAATAATATGACATCATTACTAAACTGCCTAAAGTTCTAGCCCGCGCATCGAGCGGGCCACTCTACTAGTTATACAATAGTAAAAAACATCTACTATTAACCATACTGCCCTAGTTAACTAGTACCATGACTACTACTAATTAACATCTACTACTACTAAAAACATCTAGTACTAACTAAGCAGAGAGAAAGGGGGTGGGGGGCTTACAGAGAGGGGAGAGACGGTGGCGGGGAGGTGCTCAGCGACGGAGAGGTAGGGCCTCGAGGGCGGGCTCGGGATCGGGAGGCGGCGGTGCTGGGCGGGCTCGGGCGGCGGCGGTGAGGTCGAGGGCGGCGGCTGTGAGGTCGAGGGCGGCGACGGTGAGGTCCAGAGCAGCGGCGGGCGGCGGCGGTGAGGTTGAGGGCAGTCTCGGGCGGCAGCGGTGAGGGCAGGCTCGGGCGGCGGCGACAGAGGAGTAGGGGAGCAGGGGGAAAGGAGGACTTAGCAAAATTTTGAGCCCGTGGGTGGTTAAGTCAAAGTAGTAGTAGCGAGCTTTAGTAAACGCGCTATAGCTAATGTAGCAATAGCGCGTTTTACATAAAAACACTACTGATAAGTCTAAGCATGCATCAACAATATAGATTGGTCATCATTGATCTTTTTGTGTAGAATCCAAATAGTCAACATGAATCCTCATAGTACCTATATAGGCACTGGTGAAGATTCATATTGCAGCCACAAATCCTACACATATAGTTCAATGAAGACCAAGTGCTCGAGATAGTTTGAGAAGTAACATATTTAAGGTGGTAAGCACCTTGTTCGCTTAGCAGTATGAGACTAATTAAAGTTCATTAGGTGCAATACTTAGCAGCAGTGAGTTTTGAAGAAAAACGCTGCTACTAAGTACTTTAGCAGTAGCGCGTCCAGGGAAGGGCGCTACTACTATATCTAGCCTGGAGGCAACGCCGTGGCAATTATAGTAGTAGCACTTGTTTCACCTAGGGCGCTACTGCTACCGCGTTATTAGTAGCGAGCTTTTGTCAAGCTCGCTACTGCTAATTAGCAGTAGCGTTTGTTTTTAAACCGCCCTGCTACTAAGATTCTGTGTATAAGGTCCCTAGTAGTGTGGCGAAGCAACCCGCCTCACACCAGGCTCTCAGGTCCTAGATGATCATGCTCACCACTCCAGCCGGATGTCTAGCTTGTATTGCTTCCAATTTGGTTAAATTGCATCTGCTTAGCTTACACATTATACTTTTGAATATGACATGTCTTTCTGTTTTTGGTACACACTAGTACATCTGTGTATTAACCATGTTCTTACATCAAACTAATGTTCTTGTGTATCCCTCATCAGTCACTTATGATGAGGCAGTCAGGCAAGTGGACTACTCATTTAAAGCATGCAGTGTCAGCCTCCCGACATGATTCTCAAGAAACAGCAAGGCTAGATCAAGATAGTGAACGTAGCTTTGTAGTTGATTACCGCATTTCCCCTACACTAGCATCGTAGGTGCTTGCTCTAACTTGGCAGCATGATATGTGGTTGTATGTTGCATATGGTGTCTAGATTGTAATTCTTTCAATCTGGTTAAACTACATGTGTTATTCTGCTTAGCTTATACATTATACTCGTTAATGTGACGTGCCTTCCTGTATTTAGTACACTAGTCGCCAACCCGTGCATCCGCACGGGCTAGACAAAAAATAATTATCATTAAATATTACATGGTAATAATTTTAAAATTTATTTTAAATATTTTTCATATACTAAGTTATATGGACTAATTAATTAAATTTAGTTATTATTCTTGTTGGTTGTCTTGATTAGATATGAAAAAGAAATGATTTAGTCATATCTAGAATTTGATTTAATGCTTGACTTTTGGTTATAGTACTACTGTTGTCCCATATTATGAGAATCAACATCGTCATGCAATACTTTGTGTTGGTGTGGACAAACGAAGTGTGATGTTTTCAATGACAAATTTGATGCACATATATAATATGATGCTAACTCTTATATACAATATAATCTGATGTTAATATAAATTTTTAATGAAGTTAGCACTACCAAAAATGTAAAAATGGTCTATGTACAGTTATGTAGTATATTAACAAAAGAGTAGGTCATACGGATCAGTTCTTACTTAAGGCATGTTGACACTGATATCGATCAGTAGCTCTTCACCTTTGTGATTTTCATCATGTCCTGGTTCTATGGAACTGCCTGCTAATATTTTTGAGATTTTGCATGCAACAATAAAATGTTCTTGCTGTCCAACAATGCACACTTGGAGTGCTAAAGTCTTTTAGAATCATATATGGAAATATGAATTTGCATATGGCATCTAATAACAAAGGTCTACGGGCCATCAGCTATTGTTCCTTCAGTTTGCATGTCCAACAGAATTAACAACGCCATAGGAAATTATCTTCTTGCTGTTACCATTACATCAAACGGATGATAATTGAAAAGGAAATGGCCACATTAGTGTTCTGCTGGAAGAAGTACCTTTGGGTCGATTTCATCCTTCTAGGAGTCTAGCTGCTGTTTGAGTTCCTCCACCCGGTGAACTGCGTCATGCCTGAGCTCCTCCACCGGTGAGGTCTGCCATTGGTGTCACTAACGTGTTGGCCGCCAGCCATGTGTGTTTCCCAAGGCAGGATACGCAGCAAGCTTGCAGCCGCTCTCCGAGGTGGCAACGCACGCAGTCCGGTGCCAAGTCTTTTTGCAGGCTACAAAGTCTTGTGCAGCCAAAAAAGCCTAAACATGCATACAGATTACCTAGCAAGCTAATGTTGAAGGTATACACACATGTAGCACAACAGTTTTAGCAGTACCAAAGTACGTTGCCACTTGCCAGAATATGAAAAGCGAAATTATCAAGGTGTTACTGAAAATTGCATTTTTGTCACTTTTTGCATGCTTGACAACTGCTTCTTGGTCATCCAAGTGTTAATTATAATAATAATTCAAGTTAATATCGAGATATCTACTCTGATGTAATAGACTGCCATAAAACTTTTGATTTGGATTATATGAAAACAACCTTCTAAACTCTATATATTGCATGTTAAAACTTCTATCATAACACCCATGATAACAGAAAATGAGCAGTGGTGTACAGAGAAAGCACCAAAATTATCTAGAAATAATAGGTGTAGTTACACACTTCTAACAAATCCAAACATTGTACAATAAATTTTGTTTTTAGAAGCACTGGACAACAATAATTGTACCATACCTTACCAGTCAACATCTCATAATATTTTAAACTGTGATGGAACACCCATAAGACCTCGAGATTAACCATGTAGATTATAATAGACTTTAGGACTTCAGTCGCTTCTCCTTCTGTGATTTCCACGTGCTGCTCGCTTTAATGGTTCACAATATATATGGCATGAATACCTCAGTCAAAGCAACACTTAAGCTGACAATTAGTTAACATCATCCTGTGAGTGTCACACATATCAAATCCTTCCCCAATGTTCTATCTACTATGTGCTTACCTGTTTAGTTGGGACAGTATGTGTTGGTGGGCGACCAACTTGAAGTTGCATAGGCATCTGCTTGTTTTCTGAAAACCGTGTTACATCATCCCGTACAATCCTCTGCAGAAGTGGTTCCTTTTGCTTTTTCTCACACCATCACAGCAGCCAGATGCACAATAGGGATCATCCTCCCAGCCCTTTCTTCCCACCGTACCTACATTTGGTTGTGCAAGTCTCATTTGTAACACCCTTTCCATTACCTTAGTTGCTCCCTTGCCTTGATTCTGTAACTCCTATGATCACCCTCTCCTAGCAGGTTGTGGCACTCCTTATCTTCTGCAAGATGTCCGATATCTGCTACACTGCATCACCCGAGCAACGAAGACCGTTACTGTAGATCCAAAAAAAGATTGTGGCGAGGCTCGACTGTATAAAGTGTTTTCTTCTGCATCCATGTACCGTGGATGCCAACTTGGACTTCACATAAAGAAATAGCAGGTCAACACATAGAAAATCCTATTTCTCCTAGCTGAGGCAAACCATGAGCTACCTTGTTATTGTTATGCCAACTATGAAATAGGATACTATATATGTGAGATGTACAAATTAAATTAACATAGAAACATCAATTCTACTGAATTATTACTCATGATAAACTTAATGAATATGGGTTTGGCAAGGTTCACACTGTGACGTTGATTAATTTTAAACCTACGCCTTTGTGCATGCATCACACACCATAAATAATTTAGGCCTCTTGCTAGCGGGCTTAAAGATGGAATGTTGAGTACAGCCTACATGCATGCATGATGAGATAACCTAATGAGCAGTGGTCTGCAGAGAAAGCGACAAACTTATCTAGAAATAACAGATGTAGTTACAAACTTCGAACAAATCCAAACACTAGACAATAAATTTTGTTTTGAGAAGCACTGGACAACAAAAACTGTACCATATCTTACCAATCAACATCTCACAATATATTGAACTGATGGAACAGCCATAAGAGCTCGAGATTAACCATGGGAGCAATGACATGTACCTGGTAGACCCAATATTAATTAATTTTACCTCAAAGCGAAATCCTATAAGGTCCCTAAAAAATTCTGCATGGCCAATGCTCCTACAGCTAAATTCCATCGTCCCTGAAAGAATACCCTATCTCAACTTCTCCAGATTGAATCAGGATACATGAATCAGATGGCAAAGAAAATATTGTGTTCCTTACCTGAGATCCATGAAACTTGCTTTGGTGCAGAGTACATGTTCTGTCCAACGCTACATACAGCTGCACAAATTTGATGTCGATGATACAAACTTCAGCCATTGTTGCTGCCTCCTACCTGCCATGGAGTCGTGGAGCCGCAAAATATATATGATGCAGTGGAGAGGCCTTCTGGATGCAGATGCGGCTTGTCCATCATGCACTGGATGCTTCAATCGATACAGGTCGCCAGTTTCCTAGTCAAATTCGAGGAGAATACACGCAGATTTTCTTCTCCAGGGAGAGAGAGAGAGAGAGAGAGAGAGAGAGATTAAGGGAGGACCCCTCTCAGCGTACGTCCAATCTTAGGAGATGATGTCTCTTGGTTTTTTTTCTTCTGCTTGAGGGAAGACGCTTAGTTTATAGGGAAACCAAGAGAGACACGGTCTAGGTTGACGTGGGGAAGGTATGGATACGTGATTTGAGGAATGTACGTGGACTTTTTTTTCCTTTTGTTTTTATGAAAGAGATAGAGATTGCTTTTTCTTTTTAGCTTGAGAGGATGCTTTAATTAGAGGAGGAAGATACGGTGGATTATAAGTAGGATATTGTCTCATGTGGAGTCTATTCTTACAACTGATAAACGATCATGGGCCTTGGACAGTTTTTTTCCCACAGAATTTTAACCAAGAATTATAATGAGTCAATCTTTCCCGCAAAAAAAAGATTCAATCTACACCGTAATAACTCGGTCCCACCAGATTAACGGCTCCTAAAATCTGATTAACGTGGGAATTTCTTGGAAGTCTAGAATTAGTATAGGTATAGATAGATAGTACACCTGTCTATTAAGCATGTACTTACATAAAACTATTGTTTTTTTGGTATCCCACATCAATCAATATGACGAGACACCTTTAGTATATGCAGTGCGATATTAGTTGCATATTTTATATGATTTATAGCATGCATTGCTTCTAATTTGTTGAAATTCCATTTATGATGGGATGCTTTTAACTTGGCAGAGTCATATTGGTTGCATCTTTCATGTGGTGTCTAGCTTGCGTTGCTTCTTATTTGTTGGAATGGTTTTTGCTGAGTTTACACAAACAATTGTGAACATGCCATGTCGTCCTGTTTTTCGTACATATTCCATCCTGGTATCATGTGTTTGCCTTTCATCAAAGTAGTGATTGTCAGTATCATGCATGAATGAGTTCTGAAGAGAGAATTTTATTGCTTTTTCTTATCGGTTTTACTTGACAATTCAAAATCAATAAAGCAGAAGGAAGTTAGCAAGGTAGCGGATAAATGTGCTCCTTCCAAACGGAGGGCCTCTACAGTTTCTACTCCTCCACCCCCCCCCCCCCAAGATGATTTCCAAGACAACACATGCATAGACACTCAACGTAGTTGTGTTTATGATGAGCACGTCTCCCCTAGTGCCCCATCACCGGCGCTCCCTCTAACTTTGCACTGTTATATGTGGTTGCGTGTAATGTGTGATGTCTAGCTTGTATTTCTTCTAATTTTGTTGAATTCCATCTGCTTACTTTATACATTATACTTGAATAAGACACGTGTTCCTGTTTCCAGAACATACAATATCTGTCTATCACACTGTGTTCTTACATCAAATTACTACTATTGTGTAACCTACAACAAACATTTATCATAAGACATGTTTGACTTTGGAGCGTGATATAGGTTACATCTCGCATTCTTTTCTAGCTTGTACTACTAATTTGTTGAAATGGCACTTATGACGAGATAGTTTTAACTTGGTAGAGTGATATTTGTTGCATCTTTCATATGGTGTCTAGCTTTCATTGCTTCTAATTTGTTGAAATGCCTTCTCCTTATTTACACATCATAAGCTGTGAATATGCAATGCTGTGAATATGCAATGGCACTAATGACGAGAGACCTCTAACTTGGTAGTGTGATGTTGTTTGCATCTTGCATATGATTTATTTCTTGTACTGCTTCACATTTGTTTAAACGCCATTTATGATGAGACACTGTTAACTTTGCAGAGTGATATTTGTAGCATCTTTCATATGGTGTCTACCTTCCATTGCATTGCTTCTAATTTAGTGAAATGTCTTCTGCTTAGTTTACACATCATAGTTCTGGTTATCTCTTCCATCCTGTTTTTCGTACATATTACATCCTCCTATCATGTGGTTGTCTAACATCAAAGTTCAGTTCGTCTGTATCACGCATCAATTTGTTCTGAATAACTAAATTGTTTTATTCGTTTTTCTTGTCGGCTTGACTTAACATGGCATAGAGAAAGGGGAAGAAACACAGAATGGCAGGGAATCGGAAGCCGAAGAATCCTGCAGATTCTGCTGGTACTGATGGTGCAATAGAAGGTCAAAGTATAGCAGAAAATTCTACAAACAGGGTATCCCATGCTACAATTCTACAAATAGGGTATCCCATGCTACACGAGCTGCAGAAAAAGCCAAACAGAAACAAATAGCTGCCACCAAACAAGCAGAGACAGCCCTAGTTCTTGTAACACCTTCCACAGTAGTACCAGCTGCACGAGTTACTCGTGCGTCAACTGAGCTAGCAGCACGTTCCCAAGCTCCCTTGCCACCTGATACTACTTCCCAAGCACCCTTGACACAAGACGAGTTGGCAAGATCAGATGAACCTTGTGAGCTTCAGTAGCAAGAAGGTAGTTGCTGGAGTCAAGTTACAGTTGCATGCTTCTTTATATGTAGTCTCATAGTTTGATGTACACTAACACTTCCTATGTTTGTTGTTGGACTAGCACCTAGGCATAAGAGGAAACAAACATCAGGGATAATGCTCGATAGGTTAACTAAATCTAGAGGAGGAAGAATGGAGATCCGTTTTGAGGCAGGTTTAGGCCACGTTATGCTATAGAGTCAGCCAAGTTAGTATCAGAGGCATCGGTTCCTCCCAACATGGATTCAATACAGGAATGATAAAGACGAAACCCAGTTCAACACCTTCCTCGACCATGTATCTGTAAGTATGGTTATGTATGGAAACTAGTAATATCGTCTTGCTCTGTCCCATACTTTCTAGGTTGCTGATAATAAGACTCCCATTATTTTCAACAGATGAGGTTCAAGTTGGATAACCAAGATGATGCAACCAGAAAAGCTTGCACCCATGTTTTCAAGTCTGCTCTGCGACAATATCGGTATAACTTGAGGAAAACTCACTTTGAAGGCAAGGCTAACAATGAACTTTCCCAAACATCTCCAGTGGAAAATATATCGGATGAAGACTGGAGGGGCCTCGTTAAACATTGGTCTGATCCGAAGTATCAGGTATATTATATATATGTGATCAGATCACATGTTGAAGTCCTATTTACGCATGTGCCACACAAATCTATCTTCTTGTAGGTGAACTGTTCAAAGAACAAGGCCAACTGTACGAAAGTGAAATTCCAACAGACGACAGGATCTCGTAGCTATATTGCACACTGCGAGGCTCTTGTAATTAGCTGATGTTTCATTCTTTTCACTGTACCATATTATCAGATCTATATTGACTTGTTCCAAATATAGAGGAAAGCCCGCAAGGACCAAAGAGTACCTGAACCAAATGATGTGGAAATCTTCAAGGACTGTCACGCCAGCAAGAAGAAGGGCATGACTACACCAGTCAAAGCCGCTGTTATAAGTACTTAATCCTCATGCCTTTTAACTACTACTTACTCTGACTTGTGCCTTGAATTGCATGGTTTGCAGCCATGTCGGTTACTCTTTTCAATTTTATACACAATTATCTTAGCGTATCATTGCACCTTACAAGGTTTAAAAGAGAGGAGTGATGTTCCTTTGATCTTGACCTGTAATCTAGTTCCGTGCTGGACTTGCCCACACAACGTTACAATTGCATGTTTGTCTGTTTTCAGTTGTTTTGTGATATGAATGATGTCATACTATGCTTACCGTATCATAAACTTCGCCTCTTTATCCTTAGACCTCAATACAATGTGAAGAAATAGACAATACATTAGCGATGGTACATGGTCATATGTTTGGAACCTGCTTTTATTCTATACTTTGCAATAAAATACAACTAATATTTTACATGGGTTCACCAGAATAAGTTCTGTATATAGACCAAAGCTATTTTGTTTTGTTTTGGTGCCTCCTTAATATCTTCTGTTCTGGTACTACTAATGTAAAAACTCAAATTTTCAGCGAGCTATGGAAAAAATGGTTAAACCGCCACTTTCTGAACGTGGCGAGGCAACTATAACCGCAATGTTAGCTCTTGCTGCAGTGGGTCAGTATCTGTCCACTAACAGTGCCAAAAGCACGTTCCTGTGTAATACTGGGTTGGTTGTTAAGGCAATCTTGTCCAAACTGTCTCATGATCAAGATATGCAAGCTCAAAACAATGTTGTATCTGCGCTCCAGACACAAGTCCATTCCCTAACAGAGACCCTTTGTGAAACAAGGAGAGACATTGTTTGATGTCGTCAAGATATGCATGGTTTTGAAACCAGATTATCAGACATTTTCTATGTTGTTCAGGAGCCTAGGAGAAATGAAGGCGAAGGTTATGATGCTCCATTGGACAATACGGCATGAAAACATAACAATCAGGTCAAATGAACTGAGCTTCTGAACTTCTATGGTGCATTTATCTGCTATACTGTTAACTTTTATGCCAACCTTCCTTTTGTTTTATAGTTGTAATTTGTTTTGGTGCGATACAAAATTTGTTCTTAACGTGCAGCCACCGGCTGAAGAAAACAGCAAGCCATTTTTGTATAGTGTAGGGTGTTCCCTATATCTGCACTAGTGGCAATCTTTGATGCCGAGTGGATGTAATCTATGCAATCGCCTTAATAGCCTAGCGTTAGTTTCGGCCTTATTTTTTCCTAGTCTTCTTTTTCCCTGGTTTGCTAGTGGTCGCAACAACCATGGGCCATATACGGACCGTGGTAACCTTGACACTGCTACAAGCCGTAGCATCCATGGGTCTCCTATGGGCCGTCGATAAATGGCCTTCTTGACCCTGCTACAGGCCGTAGGATCCATGGATCTCCTACAGGCCGTCGATAAATGGGCCTCCAACAGGGCCATAGAATTGGTGGGCCTCGGGCCGTCAGATAAATGGGCCTACATGGGCCGTAAACGGGCGTAATTGGTATCGGCCCAGCACGGTAACGGGACGTTAACAGGCCGGAGGACAGCAAAGGCTTAATTCTATCACAGGCATAACCGGTCGTTAATGGGCCGGAATATAGGACGGGCTAGAAACGACGCAATTGGTTAAAAGGCCAGAAACGAGCCGACTCTTGCCACGGGCCGAATTTGGCCCATTAGGGGAACATGCCAGTAACGGGCCGGAAGTAATCGAGGGCCGGAAAGGAGCCCAAGAACGTATGGGCCGTCAATAGGCCGAAAGCTAACACGGGCTGGAAACGACCCTGTGAATCACGGGCCATTAACGGGTACAAAGAAATTTACTTTTAATTATGGGCTAGAGTCACCGTGGGCCTCTAAAGGGCCTAAAGATACGAAGGCCTCATATGGGCTGGAAGACATCGTGGGCCATACATGGGCCGAAAGTGAAATGGGCTGGTGTTATATTCGACGGCCCACATGACATTGTTGGGCCGATTTCCATTGGGCCCTAATTGGCCGTGGCTTAGCGGGCTGTAAATGGGCTATATGCGAACATGCCATTAACATGCTTTCCGTGGGCCGGCCCGCCGCCTTTTGACCTAGTCAAACGGGCTGACCTTTTCACAGGAATGGGCCTCTATTGGGCCGTGCCACGTGTCGACGTATCATAGGCGCCTTCGGTCTAGTGAGTGGATGACATCTGTCCCAACGGTGAGCCGACACGTATTTCCTCCATCCAGTGATGATTTTTACACGTGGAAAATCCCCATTGGTCGGGGCTGTTAACGGGTTATCGGATCCAAAACCGGACCCGATAGCTTAACGGTGTTCCGTTGCGGTGGATGCCACGTGTCGGTCACCCTTGACGAAAGCACTTTTGTGACGCGCGATTTATCATCATGGAAGTGGACACTTCCGTGATGATAATTTTGGTAATGTCATGGAACACTTCAACGACAGCACAGGTATGACTATCTTGATTCTGTCATAAAATCGTCATGGATGTACATGCACGACAAAAAATGCGACCTACTGTGACAAACACATATCATCACGGAAGTGTATTTTTTTGTAGTGTTCACCATACGTGCATGCTACGAGAATCACGAACTTCAACACAAGTATTCCTAAAATTCATAATTACTCCACTAGCATGACTCTAATATTACCACCTTTATATCTCAAAACAATTATCAAGCATCAAGTTGATCATAGTATTTAATCCACTTCCTATGATAGTTTTTATTATACCCAACTTGGATGCCCATCATATTAGGACTAATTTTATAACCATAGAAAATACCATGCCGTTCTAAAAGACTCTCAAAATAATATAAGTGAAGCATGAGAGATCAATAATTTCTACAAAATAAAACCACTGCCGTGCTCTAAAAAGATATAAGTGAAGCACTAGAGCAAAACTGTCTAGGTCAAAAGATATAAGTGAAGCACATAGAGTATTCTAATAAATTCCGAATCATCTGTGTCTTTACCAAAAGATGTGTACAACAAGGATGGTTGTGGTAAACTAAAAGGCAAAGACTCATATCATACAAGACGCTCCAAGCAAAACACATATCATGTGGTAAATAAAAATATAGCTCCAAGTAAAGTTACTGATAGACGAAGACGAAAGAGGGGATGCCTTCCGGGGCATCCCCAAGCTTAGGCTTTTGGTTGTCCTTGAATTATCTTGAGGTGCCATGGGCATCCCCAAGCTTAGGATCCAACTAAATGCTTGCTTGCTAGGGAGAAGGTGGGTGCACCTAGTTCACCAGACCTTGCTGTTTTACATCGTGCACTTGAGGGGGACAATACACATAGCTTGGGAGCTATCGTGGCTCGTCGCCTGCATCTTAATAAATCTCAGGGCAAAATACATGGTGGGATCTATGCTACTCATTTGGCAGCTCACTTCGAGGTTGAGATACGCCCTCATGATTACCCTCTGACTAAGGTTTACCTAGACCGTGCAGTCATGGAACACCATCACTTTCATGCACATGATCGTCCTGACATCGCCATTCCTTACAACCTGGTCTATAGTGTTAAAACTCATGATTTTATTCCATTGCATGCGCCTGCTTTGTTTGATTCTGCTGCCTGGGGCGGATACCGGATTATGCCTATGGACATCATCGCCTACTGGAACGCTCACGTTGCTGCAGAGGCTGCGGGGGAGCCTCGGTAGTGGGATTAGTGGATGCCCGCTCCCAGCACCCCTACTACCCTCCAGGCTACTGATCAAGTACCAAGTTAGGCCAAAAGCCTAAGCTTGGGGGAGTACGTGTTTTCATCGACATTATATTCATGTTCATGCTTATCATTCTACTTGTCGGTGTTCAGACTTTTTCATTTGTATCATCCATGCTTAGATTTATTTTGCTGCATTCTTCTTGTCTGTTTGAAAAACTTTAGAAAAACCATAAAACAAATTAGTTGTAGCTAGTTTACTTTCTATGCATTCTTAGTAGTAGTATTAAAAAGAAAATCCAAAAAGCTTTCCTTGTTCTTCTTTTGCTTGTTGGGAGCTTTCCCGTGTAAATAGTTTTTCTCGTTATTGCTTTTCCCTTTTATTTGCCCGTTCTAGAAAATCAAAAACTCCAAAAATATTTCAATGTGTTTCTGTGAACTTCTTTTCTTTTTATTGGAGTCTTACCAAGGAGAAGACCACGATGAAAGTGTTGAGTGGCTCCCATATGAACAATTGTTGAACTAATAAGAGCACATTTTACCCTGACTTCTCCTGTTGAAAAAAATGTTTTGCAGATTCCAGCTTAGTCCATGGCACTCTTGCACTATTATTATTTTCATATCGTTTGGTCGTCCAAGTGAAAGGCAATAATGACGACATCCGATGAACTGGCCGTGGCAGGGAGAAACTGGTATGAACTCGACTTGTTCTGTTTAATGTAAATATGTTTAACCTAGTATCCATGACTCAGCCCATTATGATTAAATATGTTTGCAATGACAATTAGAGATTATAGTTTCTCATGCCATGCATAAGTAGTTGGGAGTTGATTGTGATTTATTTTGGATATCAACATAGCGTTAAAATGATTATGATGTGGTATGATGATATGGTATCCTCCTCCGAATGTTTGAGTGGCTTGACTTGGCACATGTTCATGCATGTAGTTGAATCAAAACCAACATAGCCTCTACGATATTTATGTTGATGGTGTTCATATCCTACTCATGCTAGTGTTCAATGTTACTTATGCATAATGCATGGTTATGATCGTTGTTGCTCTCTAGCTGGCCGCTTCTCAATCTTAATTGCTAGCCTTCTCCTGTACTAAGTGGGAACTCTGCTTGTACATTAAAAACCTTGAACCCAAAGTTATTCCAGATGAGTCCACCTACCTATATGCGGTATTACCCTGCCGTCCTAAGTAAATTTGCATGTGCCACCTCTAAAAACTTCTAAAAATTATCCTTTTTGTGTGCCTGGATCGTTCATGAAATGACAGGAGGTGGTCGGTATCTTCCATGCTAAGCGGGTTATTCTCAGGTCGAGTGTTTATTCACTCGCCATCGCACGAGAAAATGGGCGGTAATAGGGATTCCCGGTCCCGAACTAAAAATGCAAATAATTAAACAAAACTCCCCCGGTACTGATGTTGGTATGGACATCACCCGTTGTTTCGGACAAGCTGTGGAGTGTGATTGATGGTGGAGGGGGAGTAAACCTTTACTTTTATCGCTTGGGAACCGCCACTAGCATGCTTAGCATGGAAGATATTGATAACTGATGGTCGTGAAGTGAATAAGAAGGGTGCATGTCTCAAAATATCATTTATCTCTCTTTTAAAAAATTGAGCTCTGGCACCTCTGCAAATCACTGCTTCCCTCTGCGAAGGGACTACCTATTTACTTTTATGTTGTGTCACCACCTTCTAAAACAATCACCAGAAACTGAGTAGAGCACAACTGTCATGATTGGATCTTTTCTACCATGAATTACAATGTTTAGTCGCTGTTTGAACTTTGGAGGTGCTCTGCATTTATGTTTTGTGGTCTCAAAAAGGGCTAGCGAGATACCACTATTGTCATATTATATCATGGTTGTTTTGACAACGTGTTGCTGTTCGAGATATTTTATTATTGCTCGCTAGCTGATTATGTCATTGATATGAGTCATTATAATCTTTAAATGTTATTGTTGACATGGTTAGTTATAATGTTGGCTGAAAATCTGGGTGTTGTTTAAGCTTATTTATGCAAACAAGAGCAAAAGAGTTCGTAAAAGTTTTTCTTTCTCACTTTTAGTTTATCAACTGAATTGCTTGAGGACAAGCAAAGGTTTAAGCTTGGGGGAGTTGATATGTCTCCAACGTATCGACTTTTTCTCATGCTTTTCCACTTGTTTTGGACTCTAATTTGCATGATTTGAATGAAACTAACCCCAGACTGACGATGTTTTCAGTAGAACTACCATGGTGTTGTTTTTGTGCAGAAATAAAAGTTCTCGGAATGAAACGAAACTTTGTGAGGATTTTTTATATCAATAATAAGAATTTCTGGAGCCAAGACCTGCAGGAGAGGGGCACCTGGGTGGGCACAACCCACCAGGGCGCGCCCCCTCTCCTGGCGTGCCCAGGTGGGTTATACCCACCTGGCGGCCCTGCAGACGACCCCCCTGATACTATAAAATCACATATTTCCAGAAAAAAATCAGAGAGAAAGAATTATCGCGATCCACAAGACAGAGTCACCGCCAAGCCCTGTTCTTCCTCGGGAGGGCACATCTGGAGTCTGTTTGGGGCTCCGGAGAGGGGGATCTGCGTTCTTCATCATCACCAACCCATCTCCATCGCCAATTCCATGATGCTCCCCACTGGGAGTGAATAATTCCTTCGTAGGCTCGCTGGTCGGTGAGGAGTTGGATGAGATTCAACATGTAATCGAGTTAGTTTTGTTAGGGCCTGATCCCTAGTATCCACTATGTTCTTAGATTGATGTTGCTATGACTTTGCTATGACTAATGCTTGTCACTTTGGGCCCGGGTGCCATGAACTCAGATCAGAACCGTTTATGAATTCATCATATTATCCATGTTTTAGATCCGATCTTGCAAGTTATAGTCACCTACTACGGTTATGATCCAACAACCCCAGATTGACAACAACCGGGCCCACTCTCAGTGATGACCGTAGTTTGAGGAGTTCATGTATTCACTATGTGTAAATGCTTTGTTCCGGTTCTCTATTAAAAGGAGGCCTTAATATCCCTTAGTTCCCTATATGGACCCCGGTGCCACAGGAGGGTAGGACAAAAGATGTCATGGAAGTTCTTTTAATAAAGCACGTATGACTATTTACGGAATACATGCCTACATTATATCGATGAACTGGAGCTAGTGTCGTATCGCCCTAGGTTATAACTGTCACATGATGAATATCATCCAACAAGTCACCGATCCAATGCCTACGAATTTATCATATATTGTTCTTGCTAAGTTACTACTATTGCTACTGCTATCGTTACTGCTACAATATCATTGTTACCACTGTTGCTGTTACCGATACTACTACTGCTATCATCAAAACTATCATACTACTGTGCTACTGATCACTTTGCTGCAGATAATTAATCTCCAGGTGTGGTTAAATTGACAACTCAGCTGCTAATACCTTCAAATATTCTATGGCTCCCCTTGTGTCGAATCTATAAATTTGGGTTAAATACTTACCCTCAAAAACTATTGCGATCCCCTATACTTGTGGGTTATTAGGCGTCATAGGACAGCACCAAAATAAAACATAAAACTCAAACCAATCAAGATCATAAAAAAGAATCTACTCAAATATCATAGGATAGCTACACATCATTGGATAATAATATATAGTATAAAGCACCATGTTCAAGTAGAGGGTACAACGGGTTACAGGAGAATGGACCAGTGAGTATAGACTGGGGAAGGTGATGGTGATGACAACAACAAATTTGTTGATGTAGATCGCCGTCATGATGCTTCCCTCGATGGTGCTCCGGCGCCACCAGGAGAGAGAGGGAGAGGTCACCCCTCCTTCTTATTCTTGCTTGGCCTTCTCCCTAGATGGGAGAAGGATTCCCCTTCTTGTCCTAGGCTGTCACGTCCTCATTTCTGGCTGAAAACCGTTTCTTAAATATCCGGAGATCCATAACTCTGATTGGGCTGAAATTTGAACATGATTTTTTCTCGATATTAGCTTCCTTGCGGCCAAAGAAGAGTTCCAACTGACTTACGGGGTGCCCACAAGGCACCGATGTCTACTACACAACTTGTTCTTGTAGTCTCGTGTTGGGCCTCCAAGCGCAGAGTTTTGTAGGACAGTAGCAAATTTCCCTCAAGTGGATGACCTAAGATTTATCAATCCGTGGGAGGCGTAGGATGAAGATGGTCTCTCTCAAACAACCTTGCAACCAAATAATAAAAAGTCCCTTGTGTCCCCAACTCACCGAATACAATGGTAAATTGTATAGATGCACTAGTTAGGCGAAGAGATGGTGATAGAAGTGTAGTAATGATAGTACATATTGATTTTTGTAATAGGAATAATAAAAAATATCAAGGTAGCAAGTAACAAAAGTGAGCACAAACAGTATTGCAATGCTTAAAAATGAGGCCTAGGGTCCATACTTTCGCTAGTGCAATCTCTCAATAATGCTAATATAATTGGATCATATAACCATCCCTCAATGTGCGATGAAGAATCACTTCAAAGTTCCTATTTAGCGGAGAACATAAGACAAAATTGTTTGTAGGGTATGAAACCACCTCAAAGCTATTATTTTCGATCAATCTATCCTAGAGTTCGTACTAAAATAACACCAAGCTATTCTTTCTGATCGATCTAACCAAGAGTTCATACTAAAATAACACCATATGGTACACATCAACCAACTCTAATGTCACCGCGAGTATCCATGAGTTGATTATACGATATGCATCAAACAATTTCAGATTCCTAATACTCAATCCAACACAAAGAACCTCAAAGAGTGCCCCAAGATTTCTATCAGAGTTGCAAAGACGAGAACATGCATCAACCCCTATGCATATATTACCCCAATGTCACCTCGGGAATCCGCGAGTTGAGTGCCAAAACACATATCAAGTGAATCAATATGATACCCATTGTCACCACAAGTATTCATAGCAAGACATACATAAAGTGTTCTCAAATCCATAAAAGTATTCAATCCGATAAGAACGAAATCTCAAAGGGAAAACTCAATTCACAACAAGATAGAGAGGGGAAAACACCATATGATCCAACTATATTAACAAAGTCCGTGATACATCAAGATTGTGACATATCAAGAACACCAGGGGAGAGAGAAAGAGAGAGAGAGAGAGAGAGAGAGAGAGAGAGAGAGATTAAACACATAGCTACTGGTACAAAGCCTCAACCCCGAGGGTGGACTACTCCCTCCTCATCATGGTTGCCGCCGGGATGATGAAGATGGCCTCCGGTGATGATTTCCCCCTCCGGCAGGGTGCCGGAACAGGGTCTAGATTGGTTTTTCATGGCTACAGAGGCTTGCGGCAGCGAAACTTCTGATCTATCGACTCCCTTACGGGTTTTGGAACATTTGGGAATTTATAGGGTGAAGAGGCGGTGCGGGAGGCCATCAAGGTGGGCACAACCCACCTGGGTGCGCCTGGGCCTCCAGGCGCGGAATGGTGGGTTGTGCCCCCTCGGGGCTCCCCTCTGGCACTTCTTTGGCCCACTGGATGTCTTTTGGCCCCAAAAAAATTCCAAAAAGTTTTGCTATGTTTGGTACTGATATTCTGCGAAGTAAAAAACAAGCAAAAAACAACAACTGGCACTGGGCACTATTTTAATAGGTTAGTCCCAAAAAATGACATAAAGTTCCTATAAAATGATTGTAAAATATCCAAGAATGATAATATAACAGCATGAATACTTCATAAATTATAGATACGTTGGAGACGTATCGGGCCCCCCGGCGCGCTGGGGGGGAGTGGCGCCCCCTGCCTCATGGAGCCCGTGGGCCTCCATTTCCGTTGATTCTTGCGCCAAAAATTTAGATATATTACAAAAAAATCTGCATAAAATTTTGTCGCGTTTACACTTTGTTTGATATGGGTTTTCTGTGAAATACAATAACATGCAAAAAATAGGAAACTGGCACTGGACACTAGATCAATATGTTAGTCCCAAAAATATATAAATTGGTGCCAAAAGTATGTCAAAGTGGTAAGATAATGGTATGAAACAATCAAAAAGTATAGATACGGAGGAGACATATCAGTGGGGCCGTTGGCGGCCTCGGACATGGCTGGGGACGACAGAGACGATGACAAGGGGCTCACGGGGGGATGCACGAGCCGGCAAAGCTCTTGGGTGGTGTCGTGTGGCTAGATTTGGCGCGCTTCTAGACAAATGGAAGAGTCATGGGTTGTGCACATGTCAGGTGGACTTGATGGACACGATGGTGGGGTCATTTCCTTTGGTGATTGCCAGAATGGAGTTCATGCAGTGGAGAGCTTCAGCTTTTGATAAACTCGATGCTCCGATGGGCCTAGGGAACTACGTGGATGTCTGGGAGGTTCACCATGGCTCGGGGAGTGGAGTGGTGGCAACGGTTGGTGCTAAGGGCGTCAGGGTTGCCGAAATTTTTACGATGTTGAGCTAGGGCAGAACGGAGAAGGTGCGGTCACAGTGGAGTACCTTGGCAACCAGAGAGGCTGTGGTGTTGGGGATTTTGTAGAGGAGGGCGAGGACTTTAGGTCGACCTGGCACGGGTGTGGCCATGGACGAGCGAACGTACTAACGTGCGCATGGCGTGCTCTAGTCTTGGGCACCGTGGGCAGTTGTCATGACATGGAGGATGACATGAGGGCCCAGGGTGTCAGCGGGAGAGGGGGAGAGAGAGGACGAGCGCGGGTGGGCTGGTTCGCTGGGTCGCATTCAGGTTTGCTAGTTTGCGCGCGTAGTTTATCTTTCCTTTTTATTTTCTTCTTTTCTATTTTTTTGTTTCTTTTTTCCTCAATTATTTTTATTTTACTTTGAATTTGAATTTTCTTCCAAAAGCAAACTTGCTCTAATTTCATTTATGAATATTTCTGAGCTTGTCACATTTTGTTTGGGCATTTCGAACATATATTTTCTGCACCTTATTTCCCTCTTGGATTTCAATTTGGTTTTAAAACTAAATATGTTTCAAATCCAATTTGGAAATTTAGCAGAAAGTCAAGCTCACTATTTGGACTTATGAAATTCAATTTCTGCGAAAATAATTGTGAAGCCATTTTTTTATAACCATCCCTTTGATTTTTGAATTGATTCAAAAATATATACAGCTCAATAATTTAGGGATTATTAATTAGGGCTTGATTATCATTTGGGCCTACTAACTATAGCCTTATTCCCGAATGAATTATTTCAATTGGTCACCCTATTTTGGAATTCAAAATTATTGCCCAAAAGTTTTAGGGTTCATTCTGTTTTCCCAAATTTCAACAAGGTTTTCAAAGGTTAGCATAGGGTTCCTATCCCCCTAAGTGCATCAAACACAAAAAAATCCTAGGCAATATTAGTTAGCTAGAGAGCAATCATAGGTTTTTGCAGAAAAAATTTTATTCCCTATGAAATTTTTAGCATACCAGATTTGAGGAAAATATGGGACGTGACAGGTATCTAGCTGCTACGTGGAGCTCACCCGATCTACGAGTACACTAGCAGGGACAACATCACCAGGGTAATCCGGGCTGACTTATATGAGACGAAGTCAATCCAAGAGATGCATTCCTTGATGTTACGGGGAAGATCGTCGATTTCCCTGAAGGGGCGACCCACTACGGCTTCTCGTCCTACTCACTTGTAGCAGAGTTTAGGGTTTCTTATCCCTTCAATTTCCTAAAATCAGCATGTTCTGGGCTCATCAATTGTTCTTTTCTTCCATAAGTGGCGTATATGGTCAACAATGTGCATTCCCCATCTCCATAGCCCGATGGTTTGATACCCCCAGAACTCCAATTTCTCCTGGCCACCGACACAGGTCGGGCTATAGTCTACGTCGCACGCCAAGAATCCTGTCACTACAATAATTCTGTTTGTCCATGACAGTCTGAATCCGTCACAAATCGGTAAGAAACCATCACGGAAGATCATCCATGCCGGACATGAAATCTGTCATGTATATCGCGTCATAATTCAACTACCATGGATCCATGATGGCTCTTGACCATCATTGATGGCACTTAAAAGACGTGCTAACAACGACATTAACACGCATGCCATGTCATCATCTGACATGGCAGCCAATGTGAATCTAACACGATGGCTGATACGTCTCCAACGTATCTATAATTTTTTATTGTTCCATGCTATTATACTATCTGTTTTGGATGTTTTATATGCATTAATATGCTAGTTTATATTATTTTTGGGACTAACCTATTAACCTAGAGCCCAGTGCCAGTTCCTGTTTTTTCCCTGTTTTTGAGTTTCGCAGAAAAGGAATACCAAACAGAGTCCAAACGGAATAAAACCTTCGCGATGATTTTTCTTGGAACACAAGACAACCAGGATACATGCAGATGAAGTCGGAGGAGCCACACAGAGGCCACAAGGACGTAGGGAGCACCCATGGGGGTAGGGCGCGCCCCCCACTGTTGTGGGCCCCTCGTGCACTTCCTGGCCTAATTCTTTTGCCTATATATTCTCATATATCCCCAAACCAACAGAGGCATCCACGAAGACACTTTTCCATCGCCGCAACCTTCTATACCATAAGATTCCATCTAGGGGCCTTTTCCGGTGTCCTGCCGGAGTGGGATTCAATCATGGAGGGCTTCTACATCAACACCATTGCCCTTCTGATGAAGCGTGAGTAGTTTACCACAGACCTACGGTTCCATAGCTAGTAGCTAGATGACTTCTTCTCTCTCTTTGATTCTCAGTACCATGTTCTCCTTGATGTTCTTGGAGATCTATTCGATGTAATACTTTTTTGCGGTGTGCTTGCCGAGATCCAATGAATTGTGGATTTATGATTAGCTTATATATGAATATTATTTGAATCTTCTCTGAATTCTTTTATGCATGATTCGATATCTTTGTAATTCTCTTCGAACTACCGGTTTGGTTTGGCCAACTAGGTTGGTTTTTCTTGCAATGGCAGAAGTGCTTAGCTTTGGGTTCAATCTTGCGGTGTCCTTTCCCAGTGACAGTAGGGGCAGCAAGGCACGTATTGTATTGTTGCCATCAAGGATAAAAAAGATGGGGTTTTCATCATATTGCTTGATTTAATTCCTCTACATCATGTCATCTTACTTAATGCGTTACTCTGTTCTTTATGAACTTAATACTCTAGATGCATGCTAGATAGCGGTCGATGTGTGGAGTAATAGTGGTAGATGCAGAATCATTTCGGTCTACTTGACACGGACGTGATGCCTATATTCATGATCATTGCCTTAGATATCATCATAACTTTGCGCTTTTCGATCAATTGCTCGACAGTAATTTGTTCACCCACCGTATTATTTTCTATCTTAAGAGAAGCCTCTAGTGAAATCTATGGCCCCCGGTCTAGCTTCCATCATATAAGTTTCTGATCTACAATTTTAGTTTTCGGTCTACTATTCTTGCAATCTTTTACTTTCCGATCTATAAACCAAAACTACCAAAAAAATTCTTTATCTTTTAGCTATCTCTATCGGGTCTCAGTTTTGCAAGTAACCGTGAAGGGATTGACAACCCCTTTATTGTATTGGGTGCAAGTTTGTTTGATTGTTTGTGCAGGTATTTGGTGATTTGTGCGTTATCTCCTACTGAATTGATACCTTGGTTCTCAAACTGAGGGAAATACTTTCTCTACTTTGCTGCATCACCCTTTCCTCTTCATGGGAAGAACTAACGCAAGCTCAAGAAGTAGCAGGAAGAATTTCTGGCGCCGTTGCCGGGGAGATCTATGCCAAGTCAAGACATACCAAGTACCCATCATAAACTCTCATCTCTTGAATTAAATTATTCGCCATTCGCCTCTCGTTTTCCTCTCCCCCACTTCTAAAACAATTTTTGAAAAGATTTGCCTCTTCTTCGCCCCTCTTCCGTTCGTCTTTCTCGCTTGCTTTTGTGTGCTCGTGTGTTGGATTGTTTGCTTTGTCATGATAGCACAAGAGAATACCAAATTGTGTGACTTTTCCAACACCAATAACAATGATTTTATTAGTACTCCGATTGCTCCCGCCACTAGTCTGGAATCTTGTGAAATTAATGCAGCTTTGCTGAATCTTGTTATGAAAGATCAATTTCCTGGCCTTCCTAGTGAAGATGTCGCATCCCATCTAAACAATTTCATTGATTTGTGTGATATTCAAAGAAAAAATATGTGGATAATGATACTCTTAAATTGAAGCTATTTTCATTTTCACTTAGAGATCGTGCTAAAACTTGGTTTTCATCTTTGCCTAAAAATAGTATTGATTCGTGGAACAAGTGTAAAGATGCTTTCATCTCTAAGTATTTTCCTCCTGCTAAGATCATCTCCCTTAGGAACGATATTATGAATTTTAAGCAACTTGATCATGAACATGTTGCATAATCTTGGGAGAGGATGAAACTAATGATACAAAATTGCCCTACTCATGGTTTGAATTTGTAGATGATTATACAAAACTTTTATGGTGGATTAAATTTTGATTCTAGAAATCTTTTAGATTCGGCTGCGGGAGGCACTTTTATGGAAATTACTTTAGGAGAGGCTACTAAATTCCTAGATAATATTATGGTTAATTATTCTCAATGGCACACCAAAAGATCTTCCACTAGTAATAAAGTGCATGCAATTGAAGAACTTAATGTTTTGAGTGGAAAGATGGATGAACTTATGAAATTATTTGCTAGTAAGAGTGCTTCTATTGATTCTAGTGATATGCCTTTGTCCACTTTGATTGAGAATAATAATGAATCTATGCATGTGAATTTTGTTGGTAGGAACAATTTTGGTAATAACGCGTATAGAGGTAACTTTAATCCTAGGTCGTTGCCTAGTAATTCCTCTAACAATTATGGTAATTCCTACAACAATTCTTATGGGAATTTTAATAAGATGCCCTCTGATTTTGAGATGAGTGTTAAAGAATTTATGAGTTCGCAAAATAATTTCAATGCTTTGATTGAAGAAAAATTTCTCAAATTGATGATTTGGCTAGGGAACGTGGATATAATTTCTCTTGATGTTGATTCTTTGAAACTTAGATCTATTCCACCCAAGCATGTCATTAATGAGTCTCTCAAAGCCATGATAACTTCCATTTATGAGTGCAAAGAAAGAACCGCTAAGATGCCTACTAAACGAGATTTGTTTGAAAAAGCGTGTTCTTCTAGTTTTCGTGAAAATAATGATGAAGATCTTAAAGTGATTGATGTGACTCCTATCGAATCTTTGTTCTCTAATATAAATCTTGATAAATATGGGACTAGAGATGAGTCAACTTTAGTTAAAATGCATCCCAATGATTCGGAGTTTTTAGATCTTGATGCCAAAATTGATAAAAGTGGGATTGGAGAGGTCAAGACTTTAAGTAGCAATGAACCCACTCATTTGGATTTCAAGGAATTTTATTATGATAATTGTTCTTTAATAGATTGTATTTCCTTGTTGCAATCCATGTTGAATTCTCCTCATGCTTATAATCAAAACAAAGCTTTTACTAAACATATCGTTGATGCTATGATGCAATATTTTGAAGAAAATCTTGAATTGGAAGTTTCTATTCCTAGAAAACTTTATGATGAGTGGGAACCTACTATTAAGATTAAAATTAAAGATTATGAGTGCCTTTCTTTGTGTGATTTGGCTGCTAGCATTTTCACAGTTCCAAATATTTTATGTGATGTGTTAAGTTTCCGTGAATTTGATGATTGTTCTTTAAATTTGCATCTTGCAGATTCCACTATTAAGAAACCTATGGGAAGGATTAATGATGTTCTTATTGTTGCAAATAGGAATTATGTGCCCGTAGATTTCATTGTTCTTGATATAGATTGCAATCCTACATGTCCTATTATTCTTGGTAGGCCTTTCCTTAGAACAATTGGTGCAATAAATGATATGAAAGAAGGAAACATTAGATTTCAATTTCTGTTAAGGAAGGGCATGGAACACTTTCCTTGAAATAAAACTAAATTGCCTCATGAATCTATTATGAGAGCTACTTATGGATTGCATACCATAGATGATTATACCTAGATCTATTCATGTTTTATGCCTAGCTAAGGGCGGTAAACAATAGCACTTGTTGGGAGGCAACCCAATTTTATTTTTGTTCTTTGCTTTTTGTTCCTGTTTTGATTTGAAAAATTCATGTAGCCTCTGGTTAGATGTGGTTTTGTGTTTTAATTAGTGTTTGTGCGAATTAGACCTTTGGGATAACTGGTGATAGTTGTTTTGATCCTGCTAAAAAACAGAAACTTTTGCGCCCAGTAAATAATTTCCTATAGTGCTTTTGATCTCATTATTTTTGCTATGGATTGGTACACAAATTTCCCAGGTCATCCTAATTTTTCAGAATTTTTGGAGTTACAAAGTATTCGAGAGTTATAGATTGTTACAGACTGTTCTCTTTTTGACAGATTATGTTTTCTGTGTGTTGTTTGCTTATTTTGATGAATCTATGGGTAGTATCGGGGGGTATGAAACATGGAAAAGTTGGAATACAGTAGACATTACACCAATATAAATAAAGAATGAGTTTGCAACACTACCATAAAGTGGTGATTTATTTTATTATACTAACAGAGCTTATGAGATTTTCTGTTGAGTTTTGTGTTGTGAAGTTTTGAAGTTTGAGGTAAGGATTTGATGTTCTATGGAACAAGGAGTAGCAAGAGCCTAATATTGGGGATGCCCAAGGCACCCCAAGGTAAATATTCAAGGACAACCAAGAGCCTAAGCTTGGGGATGCCTAGGAAGGCATCCCCTCTTTCATCTTTGTCTATCGGTAACTTTACTTGAGGCTATATTTTTATTCACCACATGATATGTGTTTTCCTTGGAGCGTCCTGTATGTTTTGATTCTTTGCTTTTTAGTTTGACACAATCATCCTTGATGTACACACGTTTTTAAAGGGACATGCATGAATCATGATTTATTAGAATACTCTATGTGCTTCACTTATATCTTTTGAGCTAGGCAATTTTGCTCTAGTCCTTCACTTATATCTTTCTAGAGCACGACGGTGGTTTTATTTTATTGAAATTATGGAACTCTCATGCTTCACTTATATAATTTTGAGCCTCTCTACACAGCATGGTAATTTGCTTTGGTTATAAATTTAGTCCTAGTATGATAGGCATCCAAGAGGGATATAGTAAAAACTTTCGTATAAGGTGCATTGAATACTATGAGAAGTTTGATTCCTTATGATTGTTTTGAGATGCACTACAAAAAATACACTTTTGTGATGATACGTGTTTGTCATAGTAGGCCGCGTTTTTTGTCGTGCATGTACTTCCATGACGATTTTATGATAGAATCAAGATAGTCATACCTGTGCTGTCGTAGAAGTGTTCCATGACATTACCAAAATTATCATCACGGAAGTGTCCACTTCCATGACGATAAATCGCGCATCATAGAAGTGCTTTCATCAAGGGTGACCGACACGTGTCATCCACCATAACGGGACGCCGTTAAGCGCCGTTAGGCTATCCGGTCCGGTTTTGGATCCGATAACCCGCTAACAGCCACAACCAATGTCGATTTTCCACGTGTAAAATTCTCATTGGCCGACGGAACCACGCGTCAGCTCCGCGTTGGCACAGGTGTCACTCATCCAATGGTCGAGGTGGGCCTATGATATGTTGACACATGGATGGGCCCAAAAGTGGCCCATAAAGTTTAAATGGGCCGGCCCAACTAAAGGCCCACAAGATTTAGCTGACCATAATGGGCCGACCCAACTAAAGGCCTACAAGATTTAGCGGACCATAATGGGCCGGCCCAACTAAAGGCCCACAAGATTTTGCAGACCATAATGGGCCGGCCCAACTAAAGGCCCAAAAGATTTAGCGGACGACAATGGGCCGGCCAAGCTAAAGGCCCACAAGATTTTGCAGACCATAATGGGCCGGCCCAGCTAAAGGCCCAACATTCTCAGTTAAGGCCCATACGGCTAGTGTCAAATCAGCCCGTCAATGGCCTGTCCTAAACTTGTCAAGATCGCGGCCCATGGTCACTTCAGGCCCGTTAATAGTCCGCTAAGTATTTGGGCCGAATTACGGCCCGATGTATTTCCAGCCTGTTAAAGGTCCTGCTTCATTTGGGCCCATTTACAGGCCATTGAAACTTTCAACCCATAAACGACCGTGAAGGATTTGGGTCATATTCGGCCATGTCTGACATTCTGCCTGTTAGAGGCACACTACAGATTTAGGCCACTTTTGGCCTGTTGTGATTTTCAACCCATATAAAAATGACGCTAATCAAGCCCGACCGAACTTCCGGCCCGTTAAAGGCCCGTGTATTAGGTCGGCGCATTTACGGCCCGTCCGAATTTCGGCCTGTGAAAGATCCGCATCGTAAATGGGCCACCATTTCGGCCTTCTAAGACCAGTGGGTTATTTGGTACAATCAGGGCCCAATCTCACTTTCGGCCTATTAAAGGCCCATGTTTTTTATGGGCTCGAGATATTTACACCTGTAAACGGCCTATTGTTACTGAGGGCCCAAGTTATATTTAGGCCTGTTAAAGGCCCACTATGGGCACAGGCCTTCCAAAAAATATGAAAGCTTATGCTGATTTAGGCCCAGATATTTTTAGTGGGCTACATGCAAATTTCGGCCCATAATCATTTTTAGCCCAACTGGAATGGGCCCGAGGAATGTTGGCATGTTGGGCTCCTACGAAGCTTTCAGTTGAATACATTACGAAGATAAACCTACACTATACAAAAATAGCTTCGTAATTACTGCAGCCTTTTGCAGCATCATAAATGTTGTATCACAACAAAATAAATTACAACCATACAACAAAAGGCCTGTTGGCCTAAAGTTTACAGTCCTTGCAGATGAAAGCACCATCAGATGTATAGAAGCACAGATCATTTGACCTGAGTGCTAATGTTTCAGGCTGTAGAATCTGATGGAGCAGCAAGATCTACACCTATTTTCCGCCATTGCTCTTGAAGAACGAAGCGACTATCTGATAGTTTGGTTTCAAAACCATTCATATCTTGACGACATTTGTCAACCACTATTCTTGTTTCCGAAACAACCGACTGGTTGGGCTTCCGCCGTCTTCTACGGAGTCTCTGCCCGATAGGGCCCGCCGTCGGCAGGCCGTACCGACAGGCCATCGTGGCGAATAGGACTCCGCCTGCTCGGAGCGACGTCAGGAGAGACATGGCACAATGCCCCGTCGTGCGGAGATCTCCGCCTGTACGGAGCACTGTAGCCACGCCTGTCCCGGGCGTCGGGGGTGACGTGCTTCACTGTAGCCATGCTCTAACTTGTACTCTCGATGGGGGCTCGGTTGTACCGAGGCCGTGAGGCGGCCGCCTGCTTGATGCCGCCCTCCCTAGAGGCCGGCGGGCTGGAACCGGCCACCCGCAGCGTTGTTGGCTGGGGTCGGCCGCCCTCTGGTAGCCGGTCGTAAGGCCAGCTGGCCCCCAGAGGGCGGAGCTTCAGCTTGGGGCCCAGCTAGGCGGAGCTGGCCCAAAGTCTTAATAAGTCCTGGGACCTGGGTGAGGCTACCCATGGCCCATTACTCCGACAGTAGTCCTCGAAGCCGGTGAGGCATCGCGGTCGAGGGGCCGTGAAGACTCAGCGGCTCCCCCCCCCCTCTCCGAGCTCTAGAGAATGCTATGATCCGCCTTGCGGTACTGACATCTTGGTCCAACCTGCGGCGCGCCGGCCCTCTGAGGCCGGCCTCTACAAGGCAGGGTCGTCGGCCAATTTCGAACTTCATGGCGGGAAAGTAGGTGGCGTGCCTGCTAAGCTTCCTTCGGCCACCACTCGCTGTAGGGGCGCCACGTGGCGCCCGCCAGCCCAGCCAGCCTGCCACCCCACGCTCCCGATGGGACGTGACAGTGGGCCGGGGCCACCACTACCGGGCCTCGGTGCAAGGGCGGGTCCACTACGCCGAGGCGGGCGGTTGCGGTTCCCGCGGTCATTCACTGTGCACTAAGTCTGCGTGGAGATCGTGGGGACGTGGGGGCGTGGGTGCAGTTAATCCCACGTCCCACGCCCTGTCCCCTTGGCTTCATAGCCTAGGGGCTATAAGTAGGGGGAGGGAGGGGTGCCGCGAGGCATGCGCGCCCCCTCCCACTTATTCTTCCTCCTCTCGCACTCTCCACCGTAGCTGCCTCTTGTCGTGGTGTTGTTGATGCTGCCGCCGTTGCGCTCTCGCCCCTCCCGCAGCTCCGCCCATAGCCATGGCGCGTGAGAAGGGCGGCGACTGGGATGGCTCGACGGTTATCGAGGACCATATCACCTTCCTCCGCGACACGCGCCGGATGCCCAGCGCGGCATTCGTCAAGGCGCGGGTGCCGCCGGAGACGGAGATCTCGCCGGCGCTGCAGGGGACGAGCGGGCCGTCTTCCGCTTGCACTTCCTCCGTGGCTTCGGCCTCCCGGCGTGCGACTTCTTCCGCTTGTTCCTCGACTTCAACCATCTCCAACCTCACCATCTGACGCCCAATTCCGTGACCCTGCCATTTTCCTTGGTTACGGCATGCGAGGGCTACATCGGCATCCTCCCCACAATCGAGCTGTAGGGAGCGTTCTTCTACGGGAAGCTCGGCACCTCTGCCAAGGACACACCGGCCGAGTGCGGGGGCTACGTTGCCATGCGCCGGCCGGCGAAAGGAATGCCTTCCCCACCATCAAGCTGGCCCAGTCGGTGAAGATGTGGCAGCTGTCCTACTTCTACGTCGAGAACGTACATCCTGCTGCCGACTTCCTCAACCTGCCGCCCTACGAGGCCCCCCCTCATCGGGCTCTGGCCCAACTGGGGGTACAAGCCGAAGCCGGTGTCGGCGGATGCGGCAGCCGCCATCGGTCGACTTTGGGTGCTCCAGGAGTCGGAGGGCTTCGTGGCCTCCGACCTCCTTGTCGCCTTCGTCGAGCACCGGATCCTCACACTCCAGAGCCGCCCTCGTCCGATCTTTCGGATGGGCGGGCATCGCGACCCATGCCGGCTGTGCACGAAAGGGATGTTGCCTGCCGAGGTCGCGCGGATGGTGAACGATATCTCCAACCTCAAGGTGTCGGAGGAGAATTGGCGGTACGGGAAGCGGCCGTACTCCTGGCACAATTCGCCGCGTGTTGTAAGTCCCTTGATTTCTTCCTTTAGATTTTTCTTTTGGTCTTGCTTTCCTTGTGATTCGACTCCTTTCTCGAGCGCAGATTTACATGTCCGCGGCGGCAGCCGCCATCGTAGGGCCGGGTGGTGACTACCACCCGGATAGGGCAGTGAGCACGAGGATGACCCCAACTTGGAGGCGGCCACCCTGGCGGACGACGCAACAGGCGGCGGTGGTGGCGGAGCAGGCGGCACCGAGGCAGGCGGCGGCGTGGAGGCCTGGCCCAACAACAACAATGATGAGGACGAGCCGCGGCCCACTCGGAGCACGGCCAACACCGCCGCCGGCCCCTCCGCCGTGCCGCCCGCCCGCGGTGGCAAGTGGAAGTGGAAGCAAGGCGTTGCCCTGTTCGGCAGCGCGCCGAAGAAGCCCAAGAACCCGGCCACAGCGAACAGGCGGCAAGAGGCTGCAGCCAAGGCGGCCAAGTATCAGAGGCAGCCGAAGGTGCCCGTCATGGTGTCGGCGTAAGTATCTTTCTCTTGACTTTTACTCCTTCTGTCGATCCGTCCTAACAATAAATTCCTTGTTGCGTCTTCATATCTCAGGGCCCCGTTCACCCTCGAGAAGTCGAGCGCCGCCTCAGTCATCAGGTCGGCGACGACCTCTTCCACCAGCCGGCGGATTGATCTGGCCGCCGACCTCCGGGAGGCGACAGAGCGGAACGCGTGGGAGGCGCGTGATGAAGAGGCCGACCGCATGGCGAAGGCGGAGGCGGACAAGGTCGCAGCCTCCACGGCGAGGAAGTTGGCGAAGGCGAAGGCCGAAGCTGCGGAGAGGGAGCGGCTCGCGGAGGTCACGCGTCGCCAGGAGCCGCTGCTTGTGACACCGTTGAACACCGCCCAACCTCCGCCGGAGTTCAAAGCGACGATCGGGGGAGCCGGCGGGGAGCACCCGGTCATGGAGAGGGAGGGCGGTGACGTGGCCATGCCCGACATCTTCGTGCCGCCGCCGCCACCGACTAGCGAAGCGCGGGTCGAGCAGCCGGCCAAGTCGCCAGTGCCACCGGCTGAGAACGTGGTGGTGACGGACCTAACTCCTCAGGTTCGCACACCCGTGCATCGTCGTCTTGAGAAGGCGGCCTCGGCGCCGCGACCGCTGGAGACCGGAACCGCGAGCTCATTGGTCCCGGACACTGAGGCGTCCAGCGCCACGCCGACCGACTGGGTGCATGGAGGCGGGACGGGCGCCCTAAACCAGGCGTCCCTCGATGTCCAGGCCAAGCTCTGGGCTGAAGTCGAAGCCCTCAGGCACTGCAACGAGGCGTTCCTAGACTCGCGAGCTGCTATCAGGGTAAGCTTCCTGCTTCTTCTTTCCTTTGATCTTCTTTCAACTTTCGTGGGGGCACGCCAGCGCACCAACTGGGTGTAGTCCCCAAGTTTCGGGCCGGCTACTGAGCAGGCGGTCCAGAACTTCATCTCGTTGGAGCTAAGTGTTGATCTTGTCCGGCATCCCCCTTCCGCAGGACTACCACAACCTCTGCGCGGTCGCCTACAACTCCAGGGTCCAGGAGCTGGAGACGCAGACCGGCCATCTGTCCGAGAGCCAGAGTGAGCTTCTGTTCCTTTCTTCTGTGGTGGCGCGCCAGCGCACTCACGGGGTGTAGTCCCCGAGATTCGGGCCGACTGCTGAGCAGTCGGACCGAATCTCCCCGGTTAGCTACACGTGTTTTGTTACTTGACTGATGTTCTTCCTTCTCTTTCTTTCTTCAGGGGCCAATTCCGCCTTGCAGCAGCAGCTGGGCGAAGCCAACACCGCCCTGCGTGGCAAGGAGGTGGAGTGCAGCAAGCTGACCGAAGAGCGGGACCGACTGGTCGCTCAGCTTGCTGAACAGGCGGAGGCCCTCAAGGCGGCCCAGTCGGAGGTGAAGAAGAAGGAGGCGGATCTCCTCGCCGAGTTTGAAGTCGAGCGTTCCGCCTGGGCCGACAGGGAAGCCCAGATGACGGCCTGCTTCAGCAGCATTGAAGACTTGGTTGACGGTCAGCTTCATTCTCTTGGTTTTTTGTTTCAAACCGTCAGCCCTCATCTAGGCTGATCCCTTGCTTATAACTTTGGTTTTTTCTTTCTTCTACCCAAGCAGATTTCTTCCTGGGCCATTCTGTCGCCGCGATTCAGATGATCGAAGCCCAGCGCAAGGAGCGGATGGCGGAGGGCGTGCAAATTGCTACTGACGCCCCCGGGCTCTTGGTGAGCAGGTCCTTAGCATCCAGGCCCGCCTTCGGCCTGCCCATCGAATGTTGCGCCGCCTTCAGCGCGTCGGCGCCCAGGCAGTTTCCGCCCTCTGGCCAGGCTTGCCGGCCCCACGCACTCCAAGCCGGACTACCGACTGGCTGGAGGTGGCGACCGGCCGCCTGGAAGCCTGGAAAGGCTCAGCAGCCCGGGCAGGAGCACGTCGGGCCTTGGAATTCGTCAAGGTGTGGTACCCTAGGCTAGATCTAGCCCAGTTGACCAAGTTCCGGCTGGAGGCGCAGGAGGAGCTGGCGGTGGTGGAAGCTGAACTCATCAACAGGGCGGCGGCGATCGCCGACTTCACCGATACCAGCGTCTTCGTCCCGGAGGTGGTCGAGGAAGGCGCCGAAGCACCATAGGAGTGGCTTGGGCTGAACCCGGAGGATAGCGTAGATTCGGCTGAAGTCATTGACTCCAGCGATGAAGGGGAAGAAGGGGAGGAGGAGGAGGAGGAGGAGGAGGAGGAGGAGGAGGAGGAGGAGAGCGACGTTGACCTGCCCGAGGTCGGGGTGGACGGTCAGCCCCAGCCTGACCGGGCCTCAAGCAACAAGCCGTGCACCGGGGCACCGACTGCTACTGGAGACGGCCAGGCGGGAATCGACCAGCCACCCGTTCCTCCGACGGATGCCACTGACTCTGTCCTCCTGGGCTCCGCCGTCCCGATTGCCGCCGCCGATTCTTCTGCCCAGACGGAGCCGCCTGCCACGTCAGGCGGAACAGCCGACTCCAGCATTCAGCCTGAGCCTTCTGCTGCGCCAACCGGCACCGCCCAGCCGGAACCTTCTGCTACTCCTTAGGATTTTCTCTTTTCCCCTGTTTTACTAGAGTCTTGGACAACTTGGTTAAATTTCAGTTCCACCCGCGGGGTGTATGTCGAAATTTGTTTGAATGTCGGCCGGTAGGCCTTTATCCTTGTAAATATTCTATCATTGCTTATGCTTGCTGTGCCGACCCCTAGCTTTTCTTCCCTTTTGCTCCTTGGTTTTTTCCTTTGCCGCCCTCCGTTGGCTATCCTCTTGCCAGCCAAGCAGCCGCTCTGCGGACTGCGGCTGGGTTGAGTACTTTAGCTGTTTGTGGCAGGGCTGGTACTTAGCCATTCAGAGCGTTGTTAATGAAAGCATAGGCTGGCCGTCCGGCTGCTCGGCAGCCGGACGACTAGGTGCGATGCCGGCCTCTACTATATGCGTTCCTTCCTTAGTCGTTTTTTCGCGTGGGTCACTGTTTTGCAACCTTTATCTGCCATGCAGTCGCTCTGCGAGCTGTGGCTTCTAACAAAGAAAGTTTTTGGTGCCGACACACTACTTGTCCGGCTGCAGGAGGTGGCATATATCAGAAGGAGGCGAGGCTCCAGGCCGACTGGTTGAACCCGGTGCCCGGTGGAAGAAATTAAACTACACATTCTCATAGGCATAACATTTATCATATAGATAAAAGAGGGTAGTCCCCAAGCTCTTCTCGGGGGACCCGGAGTCTTTATACATAGTACAAAAGGTAGCGTGATACATACTACTTTCAACTGTAAAACCTTCGGAGGAGGTTTGCGTTCCATGGCCTCTCCGTCTCTTTGCCTGAATCATCTCTCTTGCGCGCTCTGGCCTTCTGGGCATCGATCAGATAGTAGGAATCGTTGCCCAGCACCTTGCTGATGATGAAAGGGCCTTCCCAAGGTGCCGAGAGCTTGTGTTGTCCGGCTGTTCGCTGGGTCAGCCGGAGCACAAGGTCTCCCTCTAGGAAGGCTCTTGGCTTCACCTTGCGGTTGTAGTATCGTCGTAGACTCTGCTAGTAGATGGACGACCGGCTAAGTGCCAACAGCCGGCCTTCCTCCAGCAAGTCGATGCCGTCTTCTCGTGCCTCCTTGGTGTCCGCCTCGGTGTACATGGTGACTCTTGGGGAGTCGAATTCGATGTCAGTCGGGATGACGGCTTCGGCACCGTAGACGAGGAAGAAGGGCGTGAAGCCGGTTGACTTGTTCGGGGTTGTCCGCAAGCTCCAGAGGACGGCCGGCAGCTCGTCGAGCCAGCAGCCGGCCGAATGCTCTAGAGGCTCGACCAGTCGAGGCTTGAGGCCAGACAGAATGAGGCCATTTGCGCTCTCCACTTGGCCATTTGACTTTGGGTGGGCAACGGACGCTAAGTCCAGGCGGATGCCCTGTGTTGCGCAGAAACGAGCCAAGGCTCCTTTGGCGAAGTTGGTGCCGTTGTCGGTGATGATGCTATGTGGTATGCCGTATCGCGTGGTGATGTCAGCAATGAAGGTCACGACAGTCGGCCCATTCAGTTTCTTGATTGGTTTTGCCTCTATCCACTTGGTGAACTTGTCCACAGCAGCAAGCGAATGAGTCATGCCACCACGGGCCGTCTTGAATGGTCCTACCATGTCCAGCCCCCAAACAGCAAAGGGCCATGCTATGGGAATGGTCTTGAGTGCAGAAGCCGGTAGATGTGGCTTGGAGCAGAACCTCTGACACCCTTGACACTTCTAAACTAGCTATTTGGCTTCTTCTATAGCAGTCGGCCAGAAGAACCCATGGCGGAAAGCCTTGGTCACAAGTGATCTTGAAGCCACGTGGTGGCCGCACTCGCCTTGGTGGATATGCCTGAGTATTGCTTGGCCTTGGTACGGCTCCACGCAGCGCTGGTAAACCCCGGTGACACTTCGTTGCACTAGCTCTCTGTTGACTATGGTGTAGGCTGCTGGTTGCCTTTGCACTTGTCGGGCTGAGATCTCATCAGTCGGCAGCTCTTTCTTCACCAGGAACTTGAGAATTGGCTGAGCCCAAGATGGCGCTACAATTTCTTCGATTGCTACTACCGCAACTTCTATGAGGGCGGTTGGGCCGGGAGGCGGCGGGTTGGCAGCAGCTTCCACCTTCTGTGCTGGAGAAGTCCCCGGGCCGACTGTTGAAGTCCCCGTGCCGGGCTCTGGAGTCTTCGAGCCGGGTGCGGCTGCAGCAGTCCCCGGGCCGCCTGCCAAAATCCCCGTGCTGGCCTCTGGGACTGTCAAGTCGGATCCGACTGCTTCGGGAGGGGCCGGCATGAAGATGGAATCTGAATCAGGAGACGGCTGGACAGACGGCTTGAGAAGGCGGCGTAGGGCGATGCCGGCTGGTATTGCTTGTCGGGTATAGCCAATCCGTGCCAAGGCATCTGCTTGTTCGTTGTCGTTTCTTGGCATGTGAAGGAACTCGCACCCGTCAAAGTATCCACTGAGTTGCTGCACGGGGAAGTGGTAGCTTGCCATGTTTGCATCCTTGGCGTCCCAATAGCCTGACGACTGCTGGACCACCAAGTCGGGGTCACCATAGCACAGGATCCGGCGGATGCCGAGTTCCTTGGCAAGCCGGAGCCCGTGTATGAGTGCCTCATATTCAGCTACGTTGTTGGAGGTAGCGAAGTGGACTTGCAGCACGTATTTGAGCTTGTCGCCTTTGGGAGTGGTGAGGATGACGCCGGCTCCCAGACCGGTGCGCATTTTTGAACCATCAAAATGCATCCGCCAATGGGTGGAGTCTGGTGCATGCGGCAAATACTGGGTCTCGCCCAGTCGACGAGGAAGTCGACCCGCACTTGTGATTTGATGGCGGTGCGAGGCTGGTAGTAGATGGTGTAAGGGGCCAGATCAATAGCCCACTTGGCCACTCGGCCAAAGGCGTCTCGGCTCCCAATGATCTCAGCAAGCGGAGCAGTGCTGACGATGGTTATTGGGTGCTCTTGAAAGTAAGGCTTTAGCTTCTTGGCGGCAAAGTGCATGTCGTAGCACATCTTCTGGTAGTGCGGGTAGTTTTGCTTGGAGGCGAGTACTTCACTTAAGTAATACACCGGTCTCTGGACAGGCAATGCTCTGTCCTCCTCCTTGCGCTCCACCACCATGACTATGCTGACAACCCGACTGGTGGCTGCAATGTAGAGGAGCATGGGTTCCTAATCAGTCGGAGCCGCCAAGATAGGCGGAGTTGCCAACATATTCTTGAGTTGGAGAAATGCTTCGTCCGCCTTATCGTTCCACTCGAAAAAAGTGGTCTTCTTCATGAGTTGGTACAAGGGAAGAGCCTTCTCACCCAGCCGGCTGATGAAACAGCTAACTGACACCAGGCAGCCGGTGAATTTCTGCACGTCCAGCAGTCGGATGGGCACTTCCATTCTCTCAATCGCCTTGATCTTCACAGGATTGCACTCTATGCCGCGCTCTGAGACCAGGAAGCCAAGATGCTGGCCGGCTGGTACTCCAAAGATGCATTTCTCCGGGTTGAGCTTGATCTGGAATCGGCGCAGGTTCTCAAAGGTTTCCTTGAGATCTTCTAGTAGCATGCCGCGCTTCTCCGTCTTTACCACCACATCATCCACATAGACATGGGCATTTCTGCCGAGCTGCTTGAGGAGGCACTTCTGCATGCAACGCTGAAAGGTGGCGCCGGCATTTCGCAAGCCGAACGTCATGGTCAGGTAGCAGAAGGCTCCAAATGGCGTGATGAAGGCGGTCTTCAGGCTGTCGGCCGGGTTCAGCTTTATCTGATGGTAGCCTGAGTATGCATCCAAGAAACTCAACAGCTCGCATCCGGCTGTGGAGTCTATCACTTGATCAATCCTTGGCAGGGCAAACGGATCTTTGGGGCAGGTCTTGTTAAGGCTCGTATAGTCAATACACATACGCCACTACTTGCTCTTCTTCAACACTAGGACTGGGTTGGCTAGCCATTCTGGAAAAAATACCTCCATGATAAATCTGGCTGCTAGAAGCCGGGCTATCTCTTCTCCAACAATTCTTCTCTTCTCTTCCGACAGGCGGTGCAAGGGCTGCCTGACAGGCTTGACGTCAGGTCGGACATGTAGTTTCTGCTCGGCGAAATCCGTCGGAACACCCGGCATGTCTTTGGGAGACCATGCAAAGATGTCCCGATTCTCACGAGGAAATCGACGAGCTCGCTTTCCTATTTTCTGTCTAGGTTCGCACCTACGACAGCGTGCCTCTCCGGGTGCTCCGGGTCCAAGGGTATCTTCTTGGTTCCCTTTGCCGACTGGAACGAGCCCTCCACGTCCGACTCCTTGGGGGTGGGTGACATTTCCGGCTTCTTGCCTACCATCGCCACCACCGGTTCTAGGAGCCTCTTCTTGGCTGCAATCACAAGGGACTCGGCCAGCCGGCTACTATCCGTGGCGCAGGAGGCCGACTTCTTGTAGTCTCCAACTACAGTTAGGATTCCCTTCGTACTCGGCATCTTCATCTTGACGTAGGCGTAGTGGGGGACCGCCATGAACTTGGCCAGGGCAGGTCGGCCAAGCAGTGCATGGTAAGGGCTCTCTAGGTCCACCACCTCAAACCAAACTGGCTCTTGGCGGAAATGATTCTTGTCTCCAAAGAGGACATCGATCTGGATCTTGCCGATTGGTGAGAAGGAAAGGCTAGGGACTATGCCATGGAATACAGTCCGACTGGGGAGGAGTTGCTTCTGCTTGATTCCCAACTTCTTCATTGTGTCATGGTACAGGATATTTATGCTGCTGCCGCCATCTATCAAGACCCTGGAGAAACGTGCTGCTCGCCTTTCTGTTGCAAGGGTTGCATCCAGGACCAAGGCGTAGGAACCGGGGGAAGGCATCACTTTCGGGTGGTCGGCCCTGCTCCAACTGATGGGCTTTTCTGACTAGTGCATGAACTCTTGGGTGCTTGAGGCCACTGCATGCACCTCTTGCTGTTGTTGCCGTCTGCTACGCCTATCATCGGCCACACCGGTGAACACGACATAGGCTCCGTGCTCCGCGGGATACTCATCTTGAATGTCGCCGACTAGCCGGGCCGCCGGCTGCTGGGGCGGAGAAGGAGGCAGACCGGCAGGTGGAGGAGGTAGGAGGCCATCTCCCTTAGCAATCCTGGTGAGCCAGTGACACTTCCGAGTGGTGTGATTGGATGGCTTCGCGCCACTATGGAACTTGCAGGGAGCATCAAGGGTCTGCTTGTACAAGAAGGCGGGCAGCCAGTTGGGCTTGCCGCCCTTCTGACGCTTGGGCGCTGGCTACCCCTCCGGCTGCTGATCCTCGACTGTCGCCACCTGCCGGCTGTTGGAAGCCGGCTGGGTGGCGTTCCGCTTGTTGTCGCTTGGGGGCTGTCTCCGACTAGTCTCACCAGCCGGAGTCCGAGGAGCCTGAGGAGCTACTTTGCCGGATGCATCGACTAAAATCTCCGCCTTCATGGAGGAGTCGGCCGTGGCGTGCTTGTCGGCGATAATCAGCAGTTCGTCGAGAGTCGCGGGCTCGTCGCAGAGAAGCCGGTGCTTGAGGAGGGTGCCTTCTCGGCACCCGGCGGTGAAGTACTCGATGGCCTGCACCTCGTGCACGCCCTCACAGGAGTTGCGCAGCTTGGCCCAGCGCGTGAGGTAGTCGCGATTCGATTCGCTGGGCCCTTGGACGCACAAGGAAAGCTGCCAAGGCTTGGGAGGCCGCTTGTACGTGCTGGTGAAGTTGCGAATGAAGGCCTCGGTGAAATCCACCCAGCTGTTGATGCTGCGGGGCTTCAGGCTGTTGAGCCACGTCCGGGCAGTGCCTTGAAGCATGAGTGGGACGTACTTCACGGCAACACGCTTGTTGCAGTTCGCTATACGGACGGCTGTGGAGTAATCGACAAGCCAGTCCTCCGGCTTCACGGAGCCGGTGTACTTGGGCGTATCCCGCAGGAGAGTGAAACCTTTGGGGAAGGGCTCATCTCGGATTCGGGGGCCGAAACAGGGCGAGCCCAGTGCGTCTTCTTCTTCTAGCGCCAGGGATCGGTTGAGGCGATCGATCCGATGGCGGGCGTCGTTCTCTCCGACTCCCTCTCGGCGGCCAAGGAGGTCGCCGAGTGTCGGTGTATGACAGGAGGCGGAGTGGGGTGCCTCGCTCCACGAGGCGGAGGAAGCGGCTGGTCGCCTTGCTGCTCCACCGCATGAGGGCGGCCGTCCTCGTCTCGCTCGATGGAGAGGCGCGTCCGGCTGCGGCTAGTAGCCGGCTCGTTGCCCTTTCCTCTGCGGGCGCCACCAGTCGGCGTCCGGGATGTCGCCCCATGATCTTGGCGTGGGGGCGGCTCGTTGTTTCGTCGGGCTGGAACTTCAGCGCGGCAAGCGGCTTCGTGCTGCGCGGCGGCTGCGTCTAGGAGCTGCTGGACTCGCTCCGTCATGTGGCGGCGCTCGTCGCCGTCATATTTGTCCAGCTCATCCCTCACGGCCTGGGTGGCCCGGATGTTCTCTACACGCATGGCGTAGACGGGGCGCTCCGCCCCGAACATGCTGGCGACGGTCGCGCCATGCTGCCAAACCGTGCCGAGGCAGCTAGGCCCCTCAGGAGCCGGCGTGCAGCCAACGGCCCGATCCATCTCGCGCCGGTAGGCGTCTGAGAGACTGCGCATGCTGGCCAGGCGGCCAGCACTCTCGAGAAGCTAGATGCGGCGTGCCTCCAGCACCTCAGCATCCGCGCCCTCTGGAATGGGCGCCGTTAGGTCGCGAGCATGCTCGTCCGAGTGCTCTCCGCTGTTGATGACGAGCACCTCCATGACGGTGCTTCTGCCGTTGTGCTCGCGAGGAGGTGGCTCGTCATAGACCACCACGTTGGTGGGGAACGCGTCGAGCGACACCGTGTCGGAGTCGACGATCATCAGATCGGTGGAGCCAACGGACTCCAGGTCCAAAGCAGTCTCGGTGGTGACATGGAGCTGGTCGAGGAGGCTGACGAGGGGGCTCTTAGGGCAGCTGGTGCCTGCGTCGGAGGCCGGCTCGTCGGAGAGGTCGATCTCGCTGGCGAGGTCGGCGAGGCAGCTCGCCGCGCAGGCGATCTCCGCGTCGTGCAGCGCGTCGGGGCTGACGCCGTCGGGCGTGCTGAGCTGGCTTTGCTCGCCAGGAAGGAACAGGGTTCCCATCCAAAGCAGATCTCCGGAAGACGGTGCACCTCGCCCCACGGTGGGCGCCAAATGTCGGGGGTTGGGTGCGACATATTCCAACGGATGGCTTATCATGGTGGGAGCGAGTAGAACGTCGCTGGTGCCTGGAAGCGGGATAAGGCATAGACACGTACGCCGGCGAACTTTACGCAGGTTGGGGGCTCTCCGTGGAGATAATACCCCTACTTCTGCTCTGCGGGGTCTCCGCATGATCACTACGGCACTAGTGCTACAAGTTGCTCCTTGAGCTGTGTCTAGAGGTAGGAGAAGGCAAGGCTAGCTCTTCCCTGCCCTAGGTAACTGGCTAGCTCTATCAGAGTTGGAACCCTTTGCATGGGTGCCCTGGGGGGTTTATATAGGCCTACCCCCCAGGGGTACAATGGTAATCTGTCTGGGTGCTGGGCCCGGCTGTCAGTGTCTTCGGCCTCCGGCTTCTCCGCCGATCGTTGGGGACCGCCGTCTGGTGGGCCCCGCCGACTGGTTGGTGGCTGCTCATTGTAGCCGTGTCATCGGTGACGAGGGCTTGGTCATCTTCAGCATGGATACAGTCCTGCCGCCTGGTGGGAGATCACTCTAGCCGCACCTGGTCTCATCAGCTTAATGGCATGCTTGCCTCGGGGCAAGGGACGACCGTCTGCTGGAGGCCGGCCCTTCCCGAGTCCGACTGGTTGGGCTTCCGCCGTCTTCTACGGAGTCTCTGCCCGATAGGGCCTGCCGCTGGCAGGCGGTACCGACAGGCTGTCGTGGGGAATAGGACTCTGCCTGTTTGGAGCGACGTCAGGGGAGACATGGCACGGTGCCCCGTCATGCAGATATCTCCGCCTGTACGGAGCACTGTAGCCACGCCTGTCCCGAACGTCAGGGGTGACATGCTTCACTGTAGCCATGCTCTAACTTGTACTCTCGATGGGGCTCAGTTGTACCGAGGCCGCGAGGCGGCCGCCTGCTTGATGCCGCCCGCTATAGAGGCCGACGGGCTGGAGCTGGCCACACACAGCGTTGTTGGCTGGGGTCGGCCGCCCTTTGGTAGCCGGTCGAAAGGCCGGCCGGCCCCGGAGGGTGGAGCTTCAGCTTGGGGCCCAGCTAGGCGGAGCTGTCCCAAAGTCTTGATAAGTCCTGGGACCTGGGTGAGGCTACCCATGGCCCATTACTCCAACACCCAAGTTAAATGTGTCTTATGGGTAAGTGATCGTTGCAGGTATAAGTTGTAAGCTATGCAGATGAAATTCAACATAATCAGAAGCAATACAAGACATCATACAGGAAACGCAACCACATATAACAGTTCCAAGTTAGATCAAGCACCTGTGATGGTGGGGTAGGGGAGATGTGCTCATCATGTACATGTATGTTCTAGAAACAGGAACACGTGTCATATTCACGAGCATTATGCTTAAAGTAAGGAGATGCAATTCAACAAAGTAAGAAGCAATACAAGCTAGACATCATACGCAACATGCAACCACATATAATAGTGCCAAGTTAGAGCAAGCACCTGTGATGGTGGAGTAAGGGAGATGTGCTCATCATCTACACAGCTACGTTGACTGTCTAGCCTTGCGTTGTCTTGCGAATCTTGTTGGGAGGATGGCGGAGTAGAATCTATAGAGAACCTCCATTTCAGTTGCTCAGAAGGACCACCATCATCCAATGCCTTGCCTATTTCCTTCATCTTTATTGATTTTGCATTGTGAGGTCAAACCGACAAGAAAAAGGAATATAATTCTCTCTTCAGAACTCATTCATGCATGATACTGATAACCCACAGGTATAGGGGATCAATTGTGGCCTCTTTCGATAAGTAAGAGTGTCGAACCCAACGAGGAGCTAAAGGTAGAACAAATATTCCCTCAAGTTCAATCGACCACCGATACAACTCTATGCACGCCTAATGTTCGCTTTACCTAGAACAAGTATGAAACTAGAAGTACTTTGTAGGTGTTGTTGGATAGAATTGCAAGATAATAAAGAGCACATAAATAAAAAGTAGGGGCTGTTTAGATAAAGAAGCAATAAAGTAAATATAGCAAGTGTGGAAAAGTGGTGGTAGGAGTTGTGAAATTGTCCCTAAGCAATTGACTACTTTACTAGACCTGTAGCAAGTTTTATGTGGGAGAGGCATAAGCTAACATACTTTCTCTTCTTGGATCATATGAACTTATCATTGGAACTCTAGCAAACATCCGCAACTACTAAATATCATTAAGGTAAAACCCAACCATAGCATTAAAGCATCAAGTCCCCTTTATCCCATACGCCACAACCCCCTTACTCGGGTTTATGCTTTTGTCACTCAAGAAACCCACTATAAGTGAACCATGAACATATTGCAACACCCTACAGCAGGAATCCCTCACGCTTGCACGACACGGAGGGCACAATAGGACAGAAACATAACCACAAGCAAATTAAACCAATCATAGCAATTCACCAATTACCGATAGGACAATGAAAAACTACTCAGACATCATAGGATGGCAACACATCATCGGATAATAATATGAATCATAAAGCACCATGTTCAAGTATAGGGTACAGCGGGTTGCGGGAGAGTGGACCGCTGAATATAGAGGGGGGAAGGTGATCGAGATGTTGGTGAGGATGATGGAGGTGTTGGTGTAGATCGCGGTGATGATGATGGCCCCCACGGCGGTGTTCCGGCGCCACCGGAAGTGAGGGGGAGAGAGCCCCCCTTCTTCTTCTTCTTCTTCCTTGACCTTCTCCCTAGGTGAGAGAAGGGTTTCCCCTCTGGTCCATGGTCTCCATGGCGTGGGAGGGGCGAGAGCCCCTCCGAGATTTGATTTGTCTCTCTGTCTCTCTCTGTTTCTGCCTTCCCAGATTCTGTCCTTTCATCGTTTCTTATATTCCCGGAGATCCGTAACTCCGATTGGATTGAAACCTTTGCCACGATTTTTTCCATAAATTAGCTTTCTTCCGGCAAAAGAAAATTAGCAACCGCCTTACGGGGTTCCCACGAGGGTCAAGGGCACGCCCACCCCCTGGGGTGCGCCCCCTGCCTCGTGGCCCCCTCGGGCACCGTCTCGCGTTGATTCTTCTTCCCAAAAATCATAAATATTCCAAAAATATTCTCCGTCCGTCTTTATCCCGTTTGGACTCCGTTTGATATGGGGTTTCTGTGAAACATAAAACATGCAATAAACAGGAACTAGCACTGGGCACTGGATCAATATGTTAGTCCCAAAAATAGTATAAAAAGTTGCCAAAAGTATATGAAAGTTGTAGAATATTGTCATGGAACAATCAAAAATTATAAATACAACAAAGACGGATCAGCATCCCCAAGCTTAATTCCTGCTCGTCCTTGAGTAGGTAAATGAAAAAAGATATTTTTTTGATGTGGAATGCTACCTAGCATAATCTTGATCATATATCTAATCATGGCATGAATATTAAGACGCGAGTGATTCAAGGCAATAGTCTATCATTTGACATAAAAACAATAATACTCAGGGATCCCAACAAACAATCATGCCTCTCAAAATATCAATGCTTATACAACGTTATCCCTACAAAATCATATAGTCTTGTATGCTCCCTTTTCTTAACACAAGGTACCCCTCATGCTCATCCCGGTGTCAGCCAAGCAATTGGTTCATACTTTTTAACGCGCTTCAGCTTTTTCAACCCTCACGCAATACATGAGCGCAAGCCATGGATATAGAACTATAGGTGGAATAGAGTATGAGGGTGGAGGTTGTGTGGAGAAGACAAAAAGGGAGAAAGTCTCACATCGACGCGGCTAATCAACGGGCTATGGAGATGCCCATCAATTGATGTCAATGCGAGGAGTAGGGATTGCCATGCAACAGATGCACTAGAGCTATAAGTGTATCAAAGTTGAAACTAAAACTAAGTGGGTGTGCATCCAACTTTCTTGCTCATGAAGACCTCGGGCATTTGAGGAAGCCCATCATCGGAATATACAAGCCAAGTTCTATAATGAAAAAATCCCACTGTATATGAAAGTGCAAGCATAGGAGACTCTTTATATGAAGAACATGGTGCTACTCTGAAGCACAAGTGTGGTAAAATGATAGTAACATTGCCCCTTCTCTCTTTTTCTCTCATCATTTTTTTATTTTATTTTTTTATTTTTTTATTTTTTTGGTGGGCTTCTTTGGCCTCTTTTTTTTATTTGGGCTTCTTTGGCCTCTTTTTTTATTTGGGCTTCTTTGGCCTCTTTTATTTATTTTTTAAAGTCCAGAGTCTCATTCCGACTTGTGGGGGAATCATAGTCTCCATCATCCTTTCCTAACTGGGGCAATGCTCTAATAATCATGATCATCACACTTTTATTTACTTACAACTCCATATTACAACTCGATATCTAGAACAAAGATATGACTCTATATGAATGCCTCCGGGGGCGTACCGGGGTGTGCAATGATCTAGCGTAGCAATCACATCAAAAAACGGACAAGCCATGAAAACATGATGCTAGCTATCTTACGATCATGCAAAGCAATATGACAATGAATGCTCAAGTCATGTATATGATGATGATGAAAGTTGCATGGCAATATATCTCAGAATGGCTATGGAAATGCCATGCTAGGTAGGTATGGTGGATGTTTTGAGGAAGATATAAGGAGGCTTATGTGTGATAGAGCATATCATATCACGGGGTTTGGATGCACCAGCAAAGTTTGGACCAACTCTCGAGGTGAGAAAAGGCAATGCACTGTACCGAAGAGGCTAGCAATGATGGAAGGGTGAGAATGCGTATAATCCATGGACTCGCATTAGTCATAAAGAACTCACGTACTTATTGCAGAAGTTTATTAGCCCTTGAAGCAAAGTACTACTACGCATGCCCCTGGGGGAGGTTGGTAGGACTTAACCATCGCGCGTGCCTGACCTTCACGCAAAGATAAACAATCAAAATACAATGTGCGCCAATTTGGTTACATAGTTAGTAGACCATACGTGCATGCTTCGGGAATCACAAACCTTAACACCAATATCCTTACTAGACACAACCATCTACTAGAACCTCCCACATATTATCATCTCTATATCGCAAAACTATTGCAAGGAATCAAACATATCATATTCAGTGATCCACAAGTTTATGTAGGATTTTATGACTAACCATGTGAATGACCAATTCCTATCATCTCTCTAAATAGATATAAGTGAAGCAATAGAGTTTAATTATTTCTACAAAAGATATGCCCACGCTCTAACAAATATAAGTGAAGCAAAAGAGCATTCTACAAATGGCGGTTTTCAATGTGAAGGGAGACAGGCAATCCAAACTTCAAATGATATAAGTGAAGCATTCTATAAAGCCATACTCAAAAGATATAAGTGAAGGGCAATGAGCATTCTATAAATCAACCATGGACTATCTGATACCAGCATGGTGTATAAAAGAAAAGTGAAAACTAAATGCAAAAGACACTCCAAGATTTGCACATATCACATGAACGAAACGAATCCGAAAACATACCAATACTTGTTGAAGAAAGAGGGGATGCCTTCTGGGGCATCCCCAAGCTTAGACGCTTGAGTCTCCTTGAATATTTACTTGGGTTTCATTGGGCATCCCCAAGCTTGAGCTCTTGCCTCTCTTCCTTTTCCTCATATCGAGACCTTCTTGATCAAACACTTCGTCCACACAAAACTTCAACAGAAAACTCGGTAAGATCCGTTAGTATAATAAAGCAAATCACTACTCTAAGTACTGTTGCAAACCAATTAATATTTTGTTTTTGCATTATAGCTACTGTAATATAAATTTTCCATGGCTTAAGCCACTGATATAAATTGATAGTTTCATCAAAACAAGCAAACTATGCATCAAAAACAGAATCTGTCAAAAACAGAACAGTCTGTAGTAATCTGAACATTCACCATACTTCTGGTACACCACAAATTATACCAAAATTAGAAAACATAAACAATTTGTAAATAAAGACAGTGCAAAAAGTTTCAGAACCGTTTGACGTTCCAGTAAAAAATGTAAAATCACGGACTACAGCCAAAGTTTCTGTCCTGCACCGCACAAACCAACAAGCATTGTAAACATCCTAAAGGCAAACCTTGGCACATTATTTTTATAATACAATGGAATTGTACAAGGGGATAATTATTTTTATGAAAAGTTTCTGTAATTAAGATTCACAAAGTTTCCGTGAGCATGAACAAAGTTCAAGGAGCTCCCCCAGTTCAACAATGCTTGTCTTTCTCACTTTCACTTTCCTTTTTGAAAAGTTTTGGGTTCCCCTCGTTATTTTTTTGTTTTTTTAACTGTATAAAAGAACTCAACAGAAATAAATGACTCTCTAAAACTTCCGGGTTGTCTCCCTGGCAGCGCTTTCTTTAAAGCCATTAAGCTAGGCATATAGTGCTCAAGTAATAGATCCACCTAGATCCCAAGGTATATCAAAGCCAATTTTAATTAACAATGATCTGTGATTTAGTACTGAGCACAAAGTAACATATATCATGCAACAACGAAGTCTAACTCTCTTCCGATGCATCGGCATGTCATAAAAGAACAATTCATGCACACCAAGTAAAGGCCAATGCATAGTATAAGCAGTTTCTTGCAATTTTATCATATTGGAAACATAAAGAGGCGGAGATGTAGTTCCTCTCTCATAGTAATTGCAAGTTGGAGCAGCAAGCACATGCATATATCTATTAAAATCATCATGTGCAACGGTAAAATGCAACCCATCAATATAATCCTTAATAAGGGCAAACTTCTCCGATATAGTGTAGTAGGGAGAATTCAAAAAGATAAGAGGACTATCATGCATGGGTGCAATAGCAAAAATTTCATGTTTAACATAAGGAACTATAGCAAGTTCATCTCCATAAGCATAATTCATATTGGCATCTTGGCCACAAGCATAGAAAGCATCATCAAAAAGGGGTATTTCAAGAGAATCAACGGGATCATAACAATCATCATAGCAATCTGTCACGCCCAATATGCGATACTATCCTAAAGAGACTCGAAGGTCCCACCAAGGAAGAACCGCATATTGAAACACTTTTGCAAGGTGGATATCATTACATCAACATTACATAATAGATGGGGATACATACAAAAGGCATACAATGCCACATGAATACAACATCACACTACATATGAGCATCATCCAACTACGGATGAAACACAAACAGAAACTCAAATGAAATCCACCCTGCTAGCCCAGGCTACGACCTGGAACCTATCCCCTGATCAAAGAAGAAGAAGAAGAAGAACTCCAAAACAAGCAAACATCGCTCTCGCGTCATGATCATCGCAAAACCTATACCTGCAACTGTTGTTGTAGTAATCTGTGAGCCACGAGGACTCAGCAATCCCATTACCATGGGTATCAAGACTAGCAAAGCTTAAAGGGAAAGGAAGGGGGAAGGTGGTGAGGCTGCAGCAGCGACTAAGCATATATGGTGGCTAACATACGCAAATAAGAGCGAGAAGAGAGCAAGCGGAACGGTCGTGAAGCTAGCAATGATCAACAAGTGATCCTGAACTCCTACTTACGTCAAACATAACCCAAAACCGTGTTCACTTCCCGGACTCCGCCGAAAAGAGACCATCACGGCTACACACGCGGTTGATGCGTTTTAATTCGGATCTGGTGTCAAGTTATCTACAACCGGACATTAACAAATTCTCATCTGCCACATAACCGCGGGCACGGCTTTCGAAAGTTTAAACCCTGCAGGGGTGTCCCAACTTAGCCCATGATAAGCTCTCGCGATCAACGAAGGATATACCTTCTCCCAGGAAGACCCAATCAGACTCGGAATCCTGGTTTACAAGACATTTCGACAATGGTAAAACAAGACCAGCAAAGCCGCCCGATGTGCTGACAAATCCTGATAGGAGCTGCACATATCTCGTTCTCAGGGCACACCGGATGAGACATCCTACGAGTAAAACCAGCCATCAAATTTCCCCGAGGTGGCCCCGCAGTCTACTCAGTTCGGGCCAACACTCGAAGGAGCACTGGCCCGGGGGGGTTAAAATAAAGATGACCCTCTGGCTCCGGAAACCCAAGGGAAAAAGGGCTAGGTGAGGCAAATGGTAAAACCAAGGTTGGGCCTTGCTGGAGGAGTTTTATTCAAAGCGAACTGTCAAGGGGGTCCCATAAATCACCCAACCGTGTAAGGAACGCAAAATCCGGGAACATAACACCGGTATGATGGAAACTAGGGCGGCAAGAGTGGAACAAAACACCAGGCATAAGGCCGAGTCTTCCACCCTTTACCAAGTATATAGATGCATTAATTAAATAAGAGATATTGTGATATCCCAACATAATCCTGTCCATCATGGGGCAATCTTCAACTTCACCTGCCACTAACAACTTTATAAGAGGGGCTGAGCAAAAGCGGTAACATAGCCAAGCAACGGTTTGCTAGGAAGGGTGAAAAGTTTAGAGGCTGACATGGCAAAATAGGGAGGCTGGAAGAGCAAGCGAAAGGTAGCACAACAAAGCGATAGAACGAAGCAACTAGCATAGCAATGATAGTAGTGAGATCCAGGGTAGCGGTCATCTTGCCTGAAATCCCGCAAGGAAGAAGAACGATTCCATGAACAAGACAGACGAACGTAGTCGAACGAATCCTCACAATCGCAACATTACCGGAACTAAGAAGCAACACCGGAAAGAAACAAACAACATGGTAAATGCACAAGCATAAACATGGCATGATGCACAAACAAGTATGATGCATGACCGGTTTAAGGCAAAGTGCACAAACAATACTACAAATTAAGTGGAGCTCAATATGCAACGAGTTGCATATTGACGAAACTTCACAACAATTATTTAGTTCTCTCCCGTTTAAACTATTCAATAATATTAAATGTTGGTTAACATGGCAAGAGGTGAAGCGTAACAAACTACCTATCTAGGCAAGTTTAAATGAGGCCGGAACCACAAACAACAATTCCAGAAAAATCCCCATATGCAAATTATGAATTTTGGTACTGTTATGCCCTAAAACATATTTTATTGTTATTAAACAGGAAAATAAAGTGCGCCATGTTAAACTAGGCATTTTTCCACCCCATTTACATATAAAGTTTATTAAATTTGGAGCTACGGTTACTTAGTTATGAAATAAATCATTTTAGCATGGCATTTAGCAAATTTAAACAAACAACATTTTAAACATTTTAAACATGGATGAAAGTTGCATATTATTAATCTACACAAAATTCTAAGCATTTTACATATATAAATTATTTACATATGATGCATAGTTTGTGAGTAATTATATGCATGAAGTTCAAGGGTTTTTCTGCAATTCTGAAAATCCTGCGATAAATGCTAAAATCGCACATCTGAAAAAAAAATACTACAATGGGCTGGAACTGGCTGGCCCGATAGGTGAAAAAAAACAGGAGGAGGGGCGCTGGGGGGCTGCTCACCCATGGGCCAAGCCCAGTTAGTGAAGATGAGGCCGGTTGGCGCTGTGCCGGCTGGATCTGGGAGGTCAACGCGAGGCGAGCGAGCTGGTCCTTCTCGTTACCGAAGAATGGAGACAGCTGTAGCAGGTTCAGGGCGCAGAGGAGCAGCGGCGAGGAACTTGGTGACGGGGTCGGCGGGAACCGGCCGGAACGGGCGGAACGGAGCGCGGGGAGGCGCCGGGGTCCAAAACCGGCAAGGGGAGGCGTAGATCGGGCCGTATTGTCCTCCTGCTCGAAGCAGAGGAGGACGAGGGACTTGGCGGGGCGACGCTTGACGGCGGAAGCGAGCAGCGCTGGCGAGGCGGCGGTGGCTCCGGGAATTTGAATCGGAGGCAGCGAGGAGAGCTGAGGAGGCCGGCGTCGTTCTTGGGCTGGTGGCGCGGCCCTTGCAGGAGAAACACGACGACGACGCGGTTAGCGGCAGCAGCAGGAGGTAACGAGAAACAGAGAGGAAACGCGCTGAGGAGGACCTGCGGGTCGGAGCGGCTGGCACGCCGACGACGGAGGATGATGAGGGGGCGAAGGTTGAGGCAGGGGGCTCGGGATCGAGCTCTCTTCGATTTGGAGCGCGGAGGGAGAGGGAGACGCTCGGCTGCTCGCTCGGGAAGCTCGGGGGCGAGGGCAGCCGGATCCGTTCAGGAATGGGAAGGGGCAGCGGCGGAGGAGCTCTGCTCCGGCGAGCTGGTTCTGGCAACGACGAATGGCGGGACGAGGCGAGGCGGAGGAGCACGGGATTTGGCCAGGTATTTGAAAAAGAGGGAGGATTTTGGATCGGGGAGGATCCCAATGAGGAAGAGACAAGAAGAGTGGCGTCGGCGGAATGGGAAGGATTGGATAGGATCCCTAGATCCTAGGGTTGGACCTATATATATAGCAAGTGGGTTTTGGTTTAGGGGTATTAGGTCCCTCCGATCGTAATCGGGCGGACGGGAAAAAATAGGCTAGGGAGTCCAATAAAGAAAATGGAGATATTTTATAGATGTTTGGAGATGATCCGGATCCATCGGTGACGACTGCCCGGGTCGGGTTCGGGACAGGTTTCGGACGCGCGCGAGGGGCTTGAGTATTTTACAGAGAGACTCCGGTTTAGGCAAGAGGGGAAAACGAAGAACAAGGCTGGTCTCGGAACGTTCAACAAAAGCAAGGGGGGGCGCGGCAACCACGAACGGATGCGAGCTTTATGAAAACATGCAGATGCAATGCGCATGATGCTATGAGATGAGTTGCATGACATGAACAAAATGCAAAACAAAGACAAAAACCCAACCACGGAGGAAAATAACATATCGCATCTCCGGAAAAGGCAAGAGTTGGAGTTACGAATATGGAAATTGTATCCGGGGCGTTACAACACTCCACCACTACGAGAGGATCTCGTCCCGAGATCTAGGGTGGCACCAGAGAGAAAAGGAAGAGGAAGATAAGAGGTAAAACTAAGTTGCTTCTTCGACCAATGAGTGAAACCACGAACCTTGAGATGTTGAGCAAAATGAAAGAAAGAAAACAACGAAGATGTGCAAAGTTGAAAACACTCCGTTAAAAAAAGAGGAACAAGGGATACGACAAGTACCAAGAGGTTTAGTGATAAGATAGATATTGAAACCACTCTAGTTAAAACTAGATAGAGAAGGAAGAATTCGGGCAGCACTCCAGTTGAACATGAAAGGAATAAAACATGAACTTGAGATGATGGGATGATACTTGATGAAATCAACAACACACTGACTCCGGAACTATTGAAAGAATGGCATAATGGGTAAGAAGGATTTCAGACAGCACTCAGGTTGGAAAGAGAGGCAAAACTTGACAAGATGAAAGAACTTGAATGAGAACACAACACTCCGGTTAAATAGATAAGAAAGAAAAGAACATGATCCTCACAATTCGAGATGATGAGTGAAGAGAGCAACATCACCATGCCTCCGAAAGAAAGAATATAAGATAGATCATTGAAATAAAAGAATGGAGAAGAAAATGCCAACTTTTGCCACAAATAAAGTTGGAAAGCATCCTTGCAAAGAAGAATTGAACGGAGTGTTGGAAAACCAACAACGAAAGGATATGATCCTCGTGGGCTTATGTAGACATCTCAACACTTGAGGTGAAATTCTGACAGTACGGAAACAAATAATATAATTGATAACACCGACGAGATGAAAAATTTCTTCCACCAAGATGATAGAGAGATAACTTGAATCATTGATAAGCGCCACAAAAGAAACAATCCTTAGGGAAGTCTTTAGGTGAAATCTATACCAAGATAACTCCAAAGAAGAGATTCATGGATTTAAAATACCTCATTCTTGACAACATGTGAATCGTGAAACATGAATGAAAATTGTCAAGAATGATGTAACACCACCTCAAAAGACAAGGTAGAAAGAATTGCACTTTGGAATGCAAGATGAAGAATACTTGAACTCCTCAAAATAAGACATGTGTTGAGCACCATGTTTATTTTTATAGTATAGCTTGGCTGATCTTAACTACAAGAGAAATCTTGAAGAACAATTGAAGAATGAAAAGAATCCCTAACGAACCACCATGTAGAGCCTCCATGGAGAACTCCGGTAATAAAAGGATGATAGAAAGAGAGAGAAGTTGAAAACACAAGGTGAAGCCTTGCAATGATTTAGATGGAGCTTCTCGATGATATAACCGAGAGAACTTGGAACTCCGGAAAGAAAAGATGAACACTAGAACCGAGAAATGTGACATGATGAACAACTCTGGAAAAAAGAAACTAGATCACTTGGAACAATAATAAGAATTACGTTATGCGTATCCTTCACCAATTTGAATTGATGACAAGCAGCGGATTTGGCATACTACTTATTCTCGTAGAAAGGATTAAAATAGATATAGTGCAAACTTGAGAAGGTATAGATGGAACCACCGGTGGGATTTGGAAACAACGAATATTTGATATGATAACGAAGGAAGTGAAATCTTGAACGAACCACCGTAAGAATTGAAAATGAAAGTAGAAAAGGCACAATTCACCAGGAAGAGTTGGAAAACTAATGAAGATACTTGAGGGATTTAAATACATGAGAACAAAGAGCTCATGAACTGATTAGAGGGTATTTGAATGATGCACCAGTAAGATTTGGAGAATGATAGCTACACACTGAGAATGAAGAATTATGACATGATGGACTTCGGAGGAAGGAAATGGAAACAACTCATGAAATGCTCCGGATGGGTTAAAAGAATACTCACAATCGAAAACAATTATGAGAGGATGGCATCAAGCTAGAACCATGAATCTTGAAGAGAATGGAGAAAGATTTAGAGGAAACACTTCTTCGGTCTTCACATCCTGAGAATGATGACGAGAACCACCAAAATTACTGAGGTACTCCGGTAGAATGTAAAGCGAAGAGGTTGAGCCAACAATGAAAAGAATTTGAAAGAGATCTTGGAGAAGGCATGTGACTGAAGAAAATTCATTCTTACGTCAAACTTGGAAATGAATTTGACAATCACTCCTGATAAGTCGAAGAGTCAGGTAAGATCCTGGGAAAAGACCTGTGGGTTAGGGCCCACTCAAAAGAAAACGCTGTTGGAAATGATTTTAAAGAGAGATTGCACCGGTTGAGTTAAATGGCTTGAATGAGATAACAATCTCCAAATAGCTTGAACGGATTGAGAATGGAAACACAAGTCTTGTGAAATATCTTCAGCACTCTGGAACAAATGAATAACAAGAGGTGAGTGATTGAGAGGTGCACCGGCATGAGAAAGCATTAGAAACTAGGAAAGGAATATGATGAATATCGAAATCTTGAATTGGATCCACCGGAGAAGAAAAGAGAACGAAGAATAATAAACTTGAAGCTCATGAGCATCTTCACGAGGGATCACTGGATCAGAATGTTGATTGAAAAGAGTGAAAAGACTTCACATGAATAAAAGGATACTTGATTAAGAAATTTGAGTCCTTGAAGAAAAAAGGGTGGGAGGGCAGGAAAACAAAGGCAACTTGGGGACGGATGAAACAAACACCGGTGAGAAAACTTAGAGTTGATCTTGCGGATGGGGGGAATGATGGGATCATCTCGAAGAGAAGCGCACCGGTTGGAAAAGAATTAACATGACAACCTCAGTGATCAAGAAGGATTAGTACTCCCATAAAAATATGAGAACACCGTTTAGGAAAGGTATGGATTCAACATTTGACTTCGAAGCAACTCGAATACCACAAATAAAACAAAACAAAGTATTTGGCTTGCAGAATAAGCCGGAACAAATACATATGATAGAGATTTACCCAATCCCATATCATGCATCTGTCGGAAAGATATTCTAGGAGCTACTTGAATTCCCACCTATAAAACTCCCGAAACTTTCTGGTTATGCAATCTGGTGTTGGGGATACAGGGGAAGCAAAATATCTCACCCAAACTAACAATCCCTACATCCAGCTGTATCCATCCGTCAACACATAACCAAGAAAACTCCGGAAATCGTGTACCTCAACCTTCGAAAAGCATCCGTTATACGAGTTATGGCAATACTCCCGAACTCACGCCCCAGTACCGGGTGGCGTCGAGGTTATCTCACCAACAACTACATAAAAGAGATTTTCGATGTCGGCAAAACTCAGGTATTCCAGAACTGCAACGATAAAATTATGACGACAACACCTCGGAGCTCAACTCCCCGGGTCACTGCCACATAAAAGACAGGAACAATGTTCTCATCACAAAACCATCGGAACGATTCCAAGATACCCGCATGATCCTAAAAAAATTTAGTGAAATTTTAGGAGAGGAAAGTCAAAACATCTACGTCAGGAGACCTCACCAGAGCGACGAAGGGGGCTGAGGAGTAAAAATAATCCTACTCTCCGACATATATAATCCTAAGACTCAAAATAGTTTTCTTCTAGACTCAACAACGACCAACAATCAAGGGGGCTCCTATGGTCGGTCGAGGCTCTGATTACCAACTTGTCACGCCCAACATGCGATACTATCCTAAAGAGACTCGAAGGTCCCACCAAGGATAGAACCGCATATTGAAACGCTTTTCCAAGGTGGATATCATTACATCAACATTACATAATAGATGGGGATACATACAAAAGGCATACAATGCCACATGAATACAACATCACACTACATATGAGCATCATCCAACTACGGATGAAACACAAACAGAAACTCAAACGAAATCCACCCTGCTAGCCCAGGCTGCCGACCTGGAACCTATCCCCTGATCAAAGAAGAAGCAGAAGAAGAACTCCAAAACAAGCAAACATCGCTCTCACGTCATGATCATCGCAAAACCTGTACCTACAACTGTTGTTGTAGTAATCTGTGAGCCACGAGGACTCAGCAATCCCATTACCATGGGTATCAAGACTAGCAAAGCTTAAAGGGAAAGGAAGGGGGAAAGTGGTGAGGCTGCAACAGCGACTAAGCATATATGGTGGCTAACATACGCAAATAAGAGCGAGAAGAGAGCAAGCGAAACGGTCGTGAAGCTAGCAATGATCAAGAAGTGATCCTGAACTCCTACTTACGTCAAACATAACCCAAAACCGTGTTCACTTCCCGGACTCCGCCGAAAAGAGACCATCACGGCTACACACGCAGTTGATGCGTTTTTATTCGGATCTGGTGTCAAGTTATCTACAACCGGACATTAACAAATTCTCATCTGCCACATAACCGCGGGCACGGCTTTCGAAAGTTTAAACCCTGCAGGGGTGTCCCAACTTAGCCCATGATAAGCTCTCGCGATCAACGAAAGATATACCTTCTCCCAGGAAGACCCGATCAGACTCGGAATCCTGGTTTACAAGACATTTTGACAATGGTAAAACAAGACCAGCAAAGCCGCCCGATGTGCTGACAAATCCCGATAGGAGCTGCACATATCTCGTTCTCAGGGCACACCGGATGAGACATCCTACGAGTAAAACCAGCCATCAAATTTCCCCGAGGTGGCACCGCAGTCTACTCAGTTCGGGCCAACACTCGAAGGAGCACTGGCCCGGGGGGGTTAAAATAAAGATGACCCTCGGGCTCCGGAAACCCAAGGGAAAAAGGGCTAGGTGAGGCAAATGGTAAAACAAAGGTTGGGCCTTGCTGGAGGAGTTTTATTCAAAGCGAACTGTCAAGGGGGTCCCATAAATCACCCAGCCGCGTAAGGAATGCAAAATCCGGGAACATAACACCGGTATGATGGAAACTAGGGCGGCAAGAGTGGAACAAAACACCAGGCATAAGGCCGAGTCTTCCACCCTTTACCAAGTATATAGATGCATTAATTAAATAAGAGATATTGTGATATCCCAACATAATCATGTCCATCATGGGGCAATCTTCAACTTCACCTACAACTAACAACGCTATAAGAGGGGCTGAGCAAAAGCGGTAACATAGCCAAGCAACAGTTTGCTAGGAAGGGCGAAAAGGTTAGAGTCTGACATGGCAAAATAGGGAGGCTGGAAGAGCAAGCGATAGGTAGCGCAGCAAAGAGATAGAACGAAGCAACTAGCATAGCAATGATAGTAGTGAGATCCAGGGTAGCGGACATCTTGCCTGAAATCCCGCAAGGAAGAAGAATGATTCCATGAACAAGACAGACGAACATAGTCGAACGAATCGTCACAATCGCAACATTACCGGAACTAAGAAGCAACACCGGCAAGAAACAAACAACATGGTAAATGCACAAGCATAAACATGGCATGATGCACAAACAAGTATGATGCATGACAGGTTTAAAAGCATGGCAAAGTGCACAAACAATACTACAAATTAAGTGGAGCTCAATATGCAACGAGTTGCATATTGACGAAACTTCACAACAATTATTTAGTTCTCTCCCGTTTAAACTACTCAACAATCTTAAATGTTGGTTAACATGGCAAGAGGTGAAGCATAATAAAACTACCTATCTAGGCAAGTTTAAATGAGGCCGGAACCACAAACAACAATTCCAGAAAAATCCCCATATGCAAATTATGAATTTTGGTACTGTCCTGCCCTAAAACATATTTTTTTGTTATTAAACAGGAAAATAAAGTGCGCCATGTTAAACTAGACATTTTTCCACCCCATTTACATATAAAGTTTATTAAATTTGGAGCTACGGTTATTTAGTTATGAAATAAATCATTTTAGCATGGCATTTAGCAAATTTAAACAAACAACATTTTAAACATTTTAAACATGGATGAAAGTTGCATATTATTAATGTACACAAAATTCTAAGCATTTTACATATATAAATTATTTACATATGATGCATAGTTTGCGAGTAATTATATGCATGAAGTTCAAGGGTTTTTCTGCAATTCTAAAAATCCTGGGATAAATGCTAAAATCGCAGATCTGAAAAAAAATACTACAATGGGCCGGAACTGGCTGGCCCGATAGCTGGAAAAAAACAGGAGGAGGGGCGCTGGGGGGCTGCTCACCCATGGGCCAGGCCCAGTTAGTGAAGATGAGGCCAGTTGGCGCTGGGCCGGCTGGATCTGGGAGGTCAACGCGAGGCGAGCGAGCTGGTCCTTCTTGTTACCGAAGAACGGAGACAGCTGTAGCAGGTTCAGGGCACAGAGGAGCGGCGGCGAGGGACTTGGCGACGGGGTCGGCGGGAACCGGCCGGAACTGGCGGAACGGAGCACGGGGAGGCGCCGGGGTCCAAAACCGGCAAGGGGAGGCACAGATCGGGGCGTATTGTCCTCCTGCTCGAAGCAGAGGAGGACGAGGGACTTGGCGGGGCGACGGCTTGACGGCGGAGGCAAGCGGTGCTGGCGAGGCGGCGGTGGCTCCGGGAACTTGAATCGGAGGCAGCGAGGAGAGCTGAGGAGGCCGGCGTTGTTCTTGGGCTGGTGGCGCGGCCCTTGCAGGAGAAACACGACGACGACGCGGTTAGCGGCAGCAGCAGGAGGTAACGAGAAACAAAGAGGAAACGCGCTGAGGAGGACCTGTGGGTCGGAGCGGCTGGCGCACCAACGATGGAGGACGACGAGTGGGCGAAGGTTGAGGCAGGGGGCTCGGGATCGAGCTCTCCTCGATTTGGAGCACGGAGGGAGCGGGAGACGCTCGGCTGCGGGCTCGGGAAGCTCAGGGCGAGGGCAGCCGGATCCGTTCAGGAATGGGAAGGGGCGGCGGAGGAGGAGCTCTGCTCCGGCGAGCTGGTTCTGGCGATGACGAATGGCGGGGACGAGGCGAGGTGGAGGAGCACGGGATTTGGCCAGGTGTTTGAAAAAGACGGAGTATTTTGGATCGGGGAGGATCCGGATGAGGAAGAGACAAGAAGAGTGGCGGCGTCGGAATGGGAAGGATGGGACAGGATCCCTAGATCCTAGGGGTGGACCTATATATATAGCAAGTGGGTTTTGGTTTAGGGGTATTAGGTCCCTCCGATCGTAATCGGACGGACGGGAAAAAATAGGCTAGGGAGTCCAATAAAGAAAACAGAGATATTTTATAGATGTTTGGAGATGATTCGGATCCATCGGTGACGACTGCCCGGGTCGGGTTCGGGACAGGTTTCGGACGCGTGCGAGGGGCTTGAGTATTTTACAGAGAGACTCTGGTTTAGGCAAGAGGGGAAAACAAAGAACAAGGTTGGTCTCGGAACGTTCAACAAAAGCAAGGGGGGACGCGGCAACTACGAACGGATGCGAGCTTTATGAAAACATGCAGATGCAATGCGCATGATGCTATGAGATGAGTTGCATGACGTGAACAAAGTGCAAAACAAATACAAAAACCCAACCACGGAGGAAAATAACATATCGCATCTCCGGAAAAGGCAATAGTTGGAGTTACGAATATGGAAAGTTGTATCCGGGGCGTTACACAATCATCCTTCGGTAAGCACGAAGGGGCATTAAACAATGTGTGAGTTGAAAAGTTACTCTCATTAGAAGGTGGGCACGGGTAGCTAATCCGCTCTTCCTCCTTTTGTTCTTCGCTCTCCTCGTCATCTTTTTCATCCAATGAGCTCACAATTTCATCAATTTCTTCTTCCATAGACTCCTGCAAAATATTAGTCTCGTCTTGGACAGTAGAGGAGTCCTCAATATATGGTTTAACATAGGCATTAGAACCATAATTATCATAAAAATATTTAAATATGACAAAATTTTCAGATTTGTAGAGAGTAGCATCATACTTTTCAATCAAAGAAGCAATTTCATAAGCACCCTTAAAAGCAACAAATTCTTCAATATGTTGAACATCATAGTAATAATAAACACCCTTAGCATACGAAGATACGATTCCATTATCACTAAGCTCACATTAGTAGGGAAGGTGTTTCTTAGGGTTTTCAGAACAACAAGTAAAATCATATATTTCACATAATTCCAAGCATAGCATTGCAAACGATGAATTTGATCCAGTAAAAGTTTCCCTTTTTCAGATATACGGTGTCGCACATAACAAGCATGCTCATCTAAAGATTTTCCCTCAACTAAGCAAGTTGGGGTTTCGGCACGAGCACAAAGGGCTCGAAGATGATCCAAGTAAAAAGCTTCAGGAGTGTGACAAATTTTGAATGGTTCTTCAACCATTGGTTCTGTAGGTACAACTAATTTTTTTGGTATTTTGTGTTTCCTACCCATAACTAAAGATATAAAACAACTAAGAACAACAAATAAAAATTACTTAGTGATAAAGCAAACAAGCACACACGGGAATATTCACCCCACGCTATGACTCCCCGGCAACGGCGCCAGAAAAAGGTCTTGATAACCCACAAGTATAGGGGATCAATTGTAGCCTCTTTCGATAAGTAAGAGTGTCGAACCCAACGAGGAGCTAAAGGTAGAACAAATATTCCCTCAAGTTCTATCAACCACCGATACAACTCTACGCACGCTTAACGTTCGCTTTACCTAGAACAAGTATGAAACTAGAAGTACTTTGTAGGTGTTGTTGGATAGAATTGCAAGATAATAAAGAGCATGTAAATAAAAAGTAGGGGCTGTTTAGATAAATAAGCAATAAAGTAAATATAGCGAGTGTGGAAATGTGGTGGTAGGAGTTGTGAAATTGTTCCTAAGCAATTGACTACTTTACTAGACCAATAGCAAGTTTTATGTGGGAGAGGCATAAGTAACATACTTTCTCTTCTTGGATCATATGCACTTATAATTGGAACTATACCAAGCATCCGCAACTACTAAAGATCATTAAGTTAAAACCCAACCATAGCATTAAAGCATCAAGTCCCCTTTATCCCATACGCCACAACCCCCTTACTCGGGTTTATGCTTCTGTCACTCAAGCAACCCACTATAAGCGAATCATGAACGTATCAGCGGGAATCCCTCACGCTTGCGTGGCATGGAGGGCACAATAGGACAGCAACATAATTAAACCAATCATAGCAATTCACCAATTACCGATAGGACAACGAAAATGTACTTAGACATCATAGGATGGCAACACATCATTGGATAATAATATGAAGCATAAAGCACCATGTTCAAGTAGAGGGTACAACGGGTTGTGGGAGAGTGGACCACTGAATATAGAGGGGGAAGGTGATGGAGATGTTGGTGAAGATGATGGAGGTGTTGGTGTAGATCGCGGTGATGATGATGGCCCCCCGGCGGCGTTCCGGTGCCACCAGAAGCAAGGGGGAGAGAGCCCCCCTTCTTCTTCTTCTTCCTTGACCTTGTCCCTAGGTGAGAGAAGGGTTTCCCCTCTGGTCCATGGTATCCATGGCGTGGGAGGGGCGAGAGCCCCTCCGAGATTGGATTTGTCTCTCTGTCTCTCTCTGCTTCTGCCTTCCCAGATTCTGTCCTTTCACCGTTTTTTTATATTCCCGGAGATCCGTAACTCTTATTGGATTGAAACCTTTGCCATGATTTTTTACGGAAATTAGCTTTCTTGCGGGAAAAGAAGAGTAGCAACCGCCTTACGGGGTGCCCACGAGAGTCAGGGGCACACCCACCCCCTGGGGCGCGCCCCTGCCTCGTGGCCCCCTCGGGTATTGTCTCGCGTTGATTCTTCTTCGCAAAAATCATAAATATTCCAAAAATATCCTCCATCCATTTTTATCCCGTTTGGACTCCATTTGATATGGGGTTTCTGCGAAACATAAAACATGCAACAAACAGGAACTGGCACTGGCCACTAGATCAATATGTTAGTCCCAAAAATAGTATAAAAAGTTGCCAAAAGTATATGAAAGTTGTCGAATATTGGCATGGAACAATCAAAAATTATAGATACGAAGAAGACATATCAGATACTGATGAACACTACTCTGATGAATGGCAAAGTCATGATACGAGGATGGAATATGTACGAAAAACTGGACGGCTTGACATATTCACACCTATTATATGGTAACTAAGCAGAAGGCACTTCAACAAATTAGAAGCACTACAAGCTAGACACCATATGGAAGGTGCAATCAATAACACTCTGTCAAGTTAAAACTGTCTCGTCATAGGTGGCGTTCATCAAACTAGAAGCAATACATGCTAGAAATCATATTCAATACGCAAACCAATATCACACTGCCAACTTAAAGGTGTCCCATCATAAGTGACTGATGTAGGATACACAAGAAGATTAGTTTCATGTAAGAACATGGTGTGATAGACAGATATAGTATGTACCAAAAACAGGAAAGCATGTCATATTCACATGTATCATGTGTAAGCTAAGCAGATGCAGTTTACACTAATTTGGAGTAATACAAGCTAGACACCATATGCAACATGCAACCAGATATCACACTGCCAAGTTAGAGCAAGCATCTTGGATGGTGGAGTAGGGGAGCAGAGACTTGGACCTTGTAATGCACTAGGAGTACAAGGAGAATCGGTACAGATGCTCCGTTTACGTTGCTGCAGAGGACCACCATCATCGCCTTCCTTACTCTTTTCCTTCCACTTTCTTGATTTTGCCTTATCAAGTCAAACCCACAAGAAAAAGGAATAAAATTTGCTCTTCAGAACTCATTGATGCATGATACTGACGAACACTACTTTCATGTAAGGCAGCCGCATGATAGGAGGATGGAATATGTATGAAAAACAGGACGGCGTGACATATTCACATATATGATGTATAAAGTGTAAACTAAGCACAAGGTGTTTGAACTTCTTAGAATCAATGCAAGTTAGAAACCATATGAAAGATGAAACCAATATCACTCTGCCAAATTAAAAGGGTGCCCTAACAAATGTATTTGACCAAATTAGAAGAAATACATGGCAACATGCTAGAAATAATATGCAATATGCAACGAATAAAGGTGACTCATCGTAAGTGATTGTTGCAGGATACAGAAGAGAGGTAGTTTCATGTAAGAACAAGGTTAACACATAGATGTAGTGTGTACCAAAAATAGGAAGGCATGTCATATTCACAGGTATAATGTGTAAACTAAGCAGATGCAATTTACCCTAATTAGAAGCATTACAAGCTAGACATCATATGCAACATGCAACCACATATCACACTGTGAAATTAGAGCAAGCACCTGTGATGGTGGTGTAAGGGAATTGCGGTCTTCATGTATAGAGCTACGTTCAATATCTTCATTTAGGTTTGCTATTTCTTGATAATCATGTGGAGAGGATGGAACTGCATTCTTTATAAGAGTAGCGTGTCTCCTACTAACCCACGAGCATGGCTATCTCATCATAAGCGATAGATGCAGGATACACAAGAATAGTAGTTTGATGTAAGAACATGGTGTGATAGGCAGATGTAATATGTACCAAAAACAGGAAGGCGTGTCATATTCACATGTATAATGTGTAAGCTAAGGAGATGCAGTTAACAAATTAGGAGCAATACAAGCTAGGCACCATATGCAACATGCAACCAGATATCACACTACCATGTTAGAGCAAGCACCTTGGGTTGTGGAGTAGGGGAGATGAGATTTGGAACTTGCACTGCAATACGAGTAGCAGGAGAATCTGCAGAGATCATCTGTTTCGGTTGCTCCAGAGGACCACCATCATTCTTTGCCTTTGTCCTTTCAGATTTTGCCTTGTCAATTAAACACACAAGAAAAAGGAATGAAATTTGCACTTCCAATTTTTTTGATGCATGATTTGACGAACACAACTTTTATGTACGGCAACCACATTGTAGGAGGATGGAATATGTATGAAAAACGCTAAGCAGAAGGCATTTCAACAAATTGGAAGCAATGCAATCTAGACACCATATGAAAGATCCAACCAAAATCACTCTACCAAGTTAGAAGTGTCTCATTATAAGTGGCACTTCAACAAATTAGAGGCAATACATGTTTGAAATGATATGCTAGATGCAACCAATATTACACTGTCAACTTGAAGGTGTATCGTCAGAAATGATTGATGAGGGATACACTTGATGTAAGAACATGGTTAATAGAAAGACGTAGTACGTACCAAAAACAGGAAGGCATGTCATATTCACAGTCATAATGTGTTAACTAAGCAGATGCAATTTACCCTAATTAGAAGCATTACAAGGTAGACACCATATGCAACATGCAACCACATATCACACTGACAAGTAAGAGCAAGAACCTGCGATGGTGGTGTTGGGGAATTGCGGTCATCAACTAGAGAGCTACGTTGACTATCTTCATTTAGCCTTGCTGTTTCTTGAGAATCATGTGGGGAGGATGACATTGCACTCTTTAAATGAGTAGGGTGTCTCACAGTAACCCAATGGGGTGACTGTCTCATCATAAGTGATTGATGAGGGATACAAAAGAGCATTAGTTTGATGTACGAACATGGCTAATAGACATATGTAGTATGTATCAAAAACAGGAAGGCATGTCATTATCAAAGGTATAATGTGTAAAGTAAGCAGATGCAATTTAACCAAATTGGAAGAAATACAAGCTAGACACCATATGCAACAGACAACCACATTTGACAGTGCGAAGTTAAAGCAAGCACCTGGGATGGTTGTGTGTGGCAATGGAGATCATCAACTGCAGAGCTACGTTTACTGTCTCCAACTGCTGACACTGCACCCTTTAGAGAGATGAAATGCTTAGTGCTTATCTTCGAATTACACTGGAGCGACTTCTGTCTTTTCTTTTCTGCATTCATCAACACTGCGTCAGAGTCTGAAATACCCATGCATAAAAAGACAATAGTGTGAGTATGGGTGAACTGTGTGCACAATTAGTACAGTGTAAAGGTAGCAGATAGCAGGTCGGTGAGAAATAAATGACGGGAGACATATGATAGCTCTACAACATGCATGGCACACTAAATTACTACAGGATTCTATGAAAATAACAGTCGACTAAAAACAAATAGGTCAGTCCATTTTTTCTGCACCATCCGATGTACAAAGAACGTGCAGATCGCCTTACTCTACCTCCAGCCGGTCAGTGTTGAGAATCTTCCTCGAAACGCCAGCGACCACTGGCCCAGTCCCCTGCATGCGCCCTCCCCTCAGCCTCACTGCTCTACCGTGCTTGGCACTACCCCCCGGCCATCCATTGAAGCCCGCCAACCTCCAGATCAGGCGCAAGCAGCTCCTGCGCCCCACACCCCTATGATAGACACTGATACGCCGCTTCCTCGGCAAACAGTCGGACTAGGTGCTCCCCGCGCCTAAGCGAGTGCTACTTCTTTTAATTGCCGTTCGACTGGCCCTGAATTGAAATCCAGGTGGGCTACTGACCTCTAGCACAGGTGAAATAGTAAAGGGAGGAAACCTTGTGCATTTAGTATCACGAAGAAGATGCAGTAAGAAGCACTCAACTAGTTTCTTTCGTGGGATGAATACGGTATGAGCAGAGACATAAGATTTGCACGAATAAGGGAAGAGGAGTACCTCTTTCTGATGGCAGTGTTGTGTCCTCCTTTTGTTTTTCCAACGATCTTCTTGTGGTTCGCTGGAAACGAGAAGTTGTGGAGGACGGTGGAGCCTTGGACTAATCCATGGCCAAGTTGTTGAGTGTGGTGCGGTGGCCGTCTGTCGACGGCGGGAACCAGATCTGAGGCGGCGAATGACGATGTAGCGAGAACAGCTCCGGTGTGGTGGACGATTGCGATAGTGGAGCGGCAGTGGTGAGGCGCAGGACGGCATGGTCGAAGTGGTCCTGGTACGGTGCACGTCGGTGTCGGCATCTTGGAGGCAGCTCTGCCTCAGCTTTAGCTGCTAAGTCCTTGAGGGCATTGCGGTTGCAGTTGCATTGGTCGATGATGTCGGGGTACCGGCTCTGGCGTGAAGGAGGAGGGCGGCGGTGGATTGGGCGCTATTGGGTGTAGGATGGAGGAGGCTGGGGTTTCGTGGCTGGTGGAGAGGACGTTTTGGCGCCCACGGAGTATGAGTGGGGAAACGGAGGGAGGGGGAACTAAGGGGTAACAATGTTTCGGTTTGGGACGCGCTTGTTTGAAATTTGGGGAAAGTTACAAACTTTGCCCCCATCTAAAATTTCGGACATATTGCGGGTTGGGGGTAGGACAGTAATCTCAGGTGTCCCAAATGTGGGCGGGATAGATTTCGGCCGAGCGCATGGGTGTTTAGGCGCCCATGGCATATGAATGCTTCACTGAGGCGGTTGATACTAGCGTCTTGGTGAAGTTATAAACCTACCCCGGTTTAGACCTTTGGACATCGGGTCGATAGGCTACATGGGCCAGAGTCAGGACAGTAATTTCCTACCACCAAACATTAGTCTCGCGTGGTTTCGGGTTATCATGGGCTTATTTGGTGCTTCATTCAATATTTGGGAGCAGAAGCATTAACGTTTTCGGTTCTCTTGAATTGAACTTTCAGGATTTGTCAAAGTTCACAAATCTTTACTCTTGAAAATCCTAAAGCTATGATTATTTTGGAATGGAGGGGGTACATTTGAATAAACATCGTACACGAGTATATATTAAAAAATATGCAACTTACCTCAGTTCATGCATGGTTCCAGATATAATCTCCTTGGTTGCAAAAAAAAGTTATACATGCATATGAATATATAGCATGTTCAAACGCACAACAAAGATTGATGCCCCCTTTTAGATCTGATTTACAAATGCCATTATCTCGGGTTCAAATGGATGAATGCACTTCCTATGAATTCGAATCTTCGAAACCCCCTTTATGTTGAATTCAACATGTATTCTATTTCCTAGCTAGCAATTTGGAATGTATCCATGCAAGTGACAAATGTATAAAGTGCTTCACACTAACAACATGGAGTGCACTAATTAATGTTTATGTATGAATTGCAAAAGCAAACCATTGCATGTATTTCAAACCGCTCTCACTCTATGGATCGATAATATGAAATAAACACATGCACATGCTAGAATTCAATAGAGTATGGGTGTCTGATAGACCGATTTTTGTCCATACGCAATTTGCAAAATTCATGATCTCATCCAAAAATAATAATACCATTTATATTTTAATTTAATGTGTAGAACCGCCTTTTACACGTAGATGCACTATGCCTCGTCCCATTCTCACAAACACGCTATATATCTCTCTATCTAACGCATAAGTGCACACACTTTATATGCATCGACATTTCTCTTTCACACATGCTCACAATCTCTTGGGGTGTCGGGGTGTCTCACGCACATGCTCTCTCTATATCTCTCTCTCTTTCTGACTACTATGTACCACTCTTTTCACTAATCTCAGTTGGAAAACACTATTTCTCTCACATGCATATATACACATGCATGGTCTCTACTAGCCCTCTATACGCACATATATGTGCCTACGTGTCTCCCGCATGCACATTATCTTTAGGCCTCTCTCACACACATTACCCCCGACCCCCCCCCCCCCCAAGATACACCTCTCTCTTAGTAGTTGGCAGATATGATTCCATCATATCATTCGGTAGGATATCCCTGACTGTTAGGCTGGATGGTAATACGAGGCAAACTTTACCCTAGTTCGGACCCTTGCAGTTGAGGGAAAAGCCTACTCTTGGTATTGTATATTAGTGATAGGGGTGTGTACAAAGTACACGTGAATACCAGGCATTGTGCGTGTGTGTATACTATCGACGAACTAGCCCCCAAGCTTCTATAACATACTCGGGGCCTAGGGTTACAAATCATATATAGTCGGCTTATCACTAGTGGGGATAGAGTCCTCCACGACTCTGGTAGCTTCGTGTTGTACGCCGAGTCCTCCACATGGGTATTCGTATAACACGTCTCGGTCCAACCTATGTGGCGCAGGATGAAACCAACCCATGAGTCCTCATGTTGACCCACCACAACTAGAAATCATGTGCCCACCACACCACACACGCAATCGGCCAGTAAGAAAATAAGCATATACAATAGTACAATGGTATACATGAAAGTTAATTGCATGGTGCATCCAAAAATATTTGTTCTGCCTTGTGAATGTTTATATATTCTCCTAAAATATTAGTCACGGGAAAGAGAAACGAAGGGCATATCTCTCCTTGTCTCCACCGGACACCCCCTCTTTCTACACCACTTTCACGTACGCACATAAACTATCTCTCGGCCCTCTAAAAGTATGCATGCTCACGACACATTCATGCGTGACGGTCACTGTATTTCAAGCTAAAACACTATATGGTCACTGGACTTCAGAATATGCTCATTACGGTCACCGTATACATTCTTGTGGTGATCATACGGTATCTAGCTCATGATACATCTTCGTATTTTCTTGATGACACTGACAGACTTTGCATTTGATGCGTGCTCCGTATTTTGTTGACGACATTTACGGTCATTGTATTTGAAGCGAAAGCACGATATGGTCACTGGACTTCAGAATAAGCTCATCACGGTCACCACATACATTTTGTCGTGCTAACCAACATGTGGTTGGATGGTTAGTAGGACAGTGGTTTCTCGAGCCCATGAGGGTTAATGTCCCGGTGCTCGCATTTATCCTGGGTTAATTTCAGTATTTTCCGGCGATGTGCATTCAGTGGGAGGAGACGTTCCACTCGACTACGAGCCACCTATGGTGACTTCATAAAATCTCAAGATCATATGTTGGTTCACTCTCTCGAAGGTGCTCATAGGGGTAGGATCTACGTGTGTGCGCTTATAGCGGTGAGTGCTTGCTCATATATATGAGCCCTTGCGTCTGTACCGTGTTAAAAAAATATGTCATGATTATACGGTCACTGGCTCACCCGTAAAACTCCGTATTTTGTTGATGACACAATCAATTGACCAGTCAAACGTTCCACGTGGCGCAACTAGTGTTGCACCATCGGGGCGCATAACCATGGGGCCCACCTGTCAGCCTGTATATGAAAGAAAGAAATGGTAGTTTGAGTCTGTATTGTGTTAATAAAATACATTTTAGGGTGATCATACGGTCACTTGCTCACCATACAGCTTCGTAATTTGTTGATGACATGATCAATTGATCAGTCAAACGGTCCACATTCAACAGCGCACATTACCATAGGGCCCACCCGTCAGCGCGTATATGAAGGACAGAAATGGTAATAAATTAGTGGTCGGTGGGTATTCGAAGTCAAGAGGCCTCTAGTTGGCAGTCGCCAGCGGTGGGTGGGGGCGGTGATTGGGCGGTGGCGTGGGGATCACCGGAGAAAAAGCTCGGCGCGGGGGGACCTAGAGGGATGGCTGGTGCGGCGGCGGACCGGCGGTGGGGAGTGGTTTCGGGGCGGGCGGGGCGGCGTGGCGGTGCGGGCTGGCCGCGGGCGGCGGGGGCCGGCGGTTCGGCTGGTGGTGGCTGCAGCTCAGGGGGTGGAGTTTGAAGATAAACTGTTGGCCCTTGATTTCGTATCCAACGGCTGGAAAATCTAATGACCAGAGATGAAAAGTCAGTCGCGTGACATGTAGCCTCACCCCGCACGTACACATGCACGCACGCATGACATGCACGCATGCATGCATGCAACACTGACACGTACACATAACGAACACACGCACGCATGAAGGCATGTAACACTGACACGTACACATGCACTCACAAACACACGCACGTACGCACACATGCATGCAACACTGAAACGTACCCTTGCACGCATGCAACACTCGCACGCCTGCATGCACACAACACACGAGCAATACACACGCTCAACCTATACGTGCATGCACCCTTTGTTAAGGACATGGATTGTTACGGGTATTAATCAATCTTATCTGTGATAAGCCGAACATTGATGTTTGCAGCGGTCTTTATGAATCACAATGTATCGAACGGGCTATCAACATAGTAGGCTTATCTACATGAAATAGATGATGTCACACTCAATGAACAATCATTGGTTTATGAAATGCCTGCTTCTGAACGCCCTGGCCCACCAAAAGTTCCTCTGCTCTGTGCTGCCTGCGTTGGGTCACTGACATGCAGGCCATGTACCCAAAGAGCCCACACGTCAGTGGAAGAACGGCGCGGTGTCGTACATCAGAGTCGAGGGCGCCACTCGCTGCACGCCCGGCTGAACACGCCTCCTTGCCGCATTCAAATGCCTGCATGAAACCCGCCCGTGTGGAAGCCGAGAATCCCACTCTCGACACATGTCCGTTCATGACTGGGCCGGCATTAAACGCAATGTTGGCCGATCTCCTCCCGTTCGCCATCTATTTAATCTCCTATTTAAACAAGGCCAAACGCCGGTCAAGAATCGCACACCTACGCCGCTCCCCTATCTCCTCCTTCACCATTTTGTCCACTCTTACAATGGCCTACGAAGAGTAGTTATCCCGCATCCAAGCCGGCTGGGTGGCCGACCGAGCCCGCCGGATACGAGGTATGCAGATCGCTGATCCACCTCCCTCCCCTCGCCTGACGGAGCCAGTTGCCGCCCCAAGCCGGCGCGCGGTTCAGCAACTGCCACTCCAGGCCTGCTCGACGAGGAGCAGCACACGGGCGTCGTTGCTATCGTCCATGCCGCCGCCTTGTATCACGTCTCCCGTTTCTGTGGCCGAGACTCCCATGCCGGCGGCCGCGCCATGCAAGCAGCGACAGAAGCCGGGTGCGCGGAGAGCGACGAGTCGGTGGCCAGCGCCTCCGTATCCACCGCCATCATCGAGGATAAGTAGAACACGGGAGGCCGCCGCCTCTTGGGTCCCATGAAGTCCACCACGGAGGCAACGTCGGCATACACAACAGGTGTCTTGCCGGATCCTTTTGTTGCGAGTACCTTTGTCGACCCTGCATGGGCTCCACGGAAGTAGAGAAGCCCCCTTCAACCTTAATCTTCGGCATCAGCCAATGATATCAGTTGGGCAGTGGGGAAGCGAGCCGTCCTTTGCGCTGAAGCATATACCTCCGGGGCTCCCAGCTATCCGGTGATCGTGCTGCCGGACATGAGGAACACAAATGGATCGGCGGGCGACCATTTAGGCCAGGTATTATATACCTGTGCTGTCCAGAACTAGCACCGCGTAGTTCATTTAAATGTAATCAAATCTGTCATGTTTGTATGAAAATCCAGTATTTTATAAGATTTCCGTCGTTGTTTATATGAAATATCGCCGTGTTTGCATGAATTTCATCTGGTTGGTTGAGTTGTTGTCATAATGTGTGCGGCTACGGTTGGATGGCGTAATTTGCGGGTCGTCGGTCGGTCTGCGGGCGGCTCGGGTGGTGTGGTGGGACAAAAAACATAGCTCATGCGAGCTCGTCTCCAACGTGCGTGCTGGAGGATGCATGAGCACCCGAGCCATTCCTCATTCATCGGTGGCAAAGGCACCGGTGGACAAAAGGGTCGCCAATATTTTGGCTACCCTGGGCAAGATCCAAACAGCCCCTCCCAGCAGATTCAAATCCCTCGTTCGCCGTGAATTTTGCCATGTGTTGTTTTCATGGACTAGCAAGATGCTCGTGCATTGCACGGAACATCAAGATGCATTTTTTTTACAAAACACCTGTTGTGATTGACCCATGCAGGAGTAATCCCATTTGTAGAAATTAATGATATCTCAAGAATTTTATCAGAAAATGGTATCTCGGGAATTTTATTGGACTCCATTTTTGTAGGCCACAAACCCATATTACAGGTACCAAGGCAAAAATTAATATCTTCTAAGTCAATGTTGCAAGCCACCTTGTTTCCTTGTTTGCCGTGTAAATTTATGTGTATCCTTCTCTTTCATGCACATCAAGCCATTGCTCACACTCCCGCATGCATGCAAGGGATAATTAATGTCCTCCTTTGCTAGTACTACAAGGCAAACACCATTAATATTGTACCGATTAGTGTTAGTGGCCTTGTATCTGCAAATTGTAATTTTGATAGTGGCCTTGTATATAAAAATGGAGGGAGAAAGATGAGAGATAAGGTGAGGAGGAGTGGGGCGTGGTGGTGACTGGTGGTCGGACTGGGCAGAGGCATGAGGATGGACGGCACATTATGTCTAGGTTTGTATCTCTCTCACACACACCCACGTAGGTGGGGGACGTTCACGAAGAGAAGAGGTGCACGCACGGCGCACGTACTCTCGGTCTCTTTCCCAACCACACCCGCGCGGGTACATGGTGGAGCTCATTTCTGTATGAAAAGGCAGCCCCCGTGGTAATTTGACACGTGTACTAGTTGTCCACTTGATGGAGGGAGGATCGTCTACCACAAGTGAACAAACAAATTGCGACTTGACGCGTTATGTTAAAAAAGAGGCAAACCATGTGGGGCGTACCTTAGAGGCAAGGCTCTATACACCGGAGTACTTTTGATGTGTCACGTCAACTCGCAGAATGAGAAGAAGCTTGCTTAGTATGCCGTCTCCCCGCCCACGGGCGCGGTGGCTCACAGCATGAGGAGAAGCTTCCTTACTAGTAGTAGTGTACGCCTTACGCCCGCTCCCTCGCCCACGCGCGCGGTGGCTCGTAGGACGAGGAGAAAATTTTACTACTCCCTCCGTTTACTCCTCATCCCTACCTTGGTTATAGAGATTATCATATTGTTTGGAATATATATGTCCTTTAGTACTCCCTCCATTTACTTATACAAGGCCACTATAAAAATACATTTTGCATCTATACAAGGCCACAAATAGTAATCGACACAAAAGTTACTACTCCCTCCTTTCCAGTTTATGGCTCAATTTCAAAATCTCTCCAACCAAGGTAGATGGTGAGTGGTGGAATTAATTTCGTAGTTTGCACAAGTAATTAGTACGCTTGTTTTTCTCAAGAAGTTATGTTTACCGAGGCATTAATTAGAACGACTGCATGAATGACCACTAAATTTCCATGAACTTCTACATGCATTGGTGTGTTTTCTCTTGATACTGCTTGCATCAGGTGATCTAACGCACCTCGAAATCCAACATGTGATGGTACTACTACTAGTAGTAGAATTGAGACTTATAAAACGGAAAAACGAATGTTTTTAAGATGATCCCTATAAACCCTAGTGGGTATGTACTCCGTAAAATCAGATTTTCCCAAAACTAAGTCGCTCAACCTTTATTTGCTTGTTTCCCTTCCTGCCTCCTTGCCTCAAACAAACTATGCCAAAATCGCCTGCCTGCCGCGCGGGAAAAGACCCGCCCTCGCCTTTTTTAGTCCGGGTTTGTATATATGGATCGTGCGAAGCAGCAAAAACCAAGTTGTGTCTTGTACTCCTCTGTCAACGCTTGCTTTCATGAATTATGCACTTCCTCTCGCTGACATGTGGGACATATAGCAACCGGGTCGATGTGTCAAGCACCAAATAACAGTGTAGGACAGCAGGGGGGTGCACCCCAGTCGTACCGCCCCAGTAGTAGTAGTAATGAGCAATGAGACGTCAAGTCACAATGCCGCACCTTCCCAGACGGACGAAGCATACACATTATTTCACACTTCAGTTCACCATCATCTCAAACCACGTAGTATTGCTTCTGCCTCAAGAGGGACACGCGCATCGCCTTGGTACATCATGACACGTGGGATAGCATGACAGGCCATGCTCCCCCGCCGATCGCTCGGTAAAATCATCTCATTTTTACTACTTCCTCTGTATCGGTTTACATGGCATGCACGTCGTTCTAGGTTGAGAATTTAACTGGCTATATATGTGATGAATAGTATATGTTTAGAAACTACATCCTCTTAAGAAACCAATGATATACTTTTTGTGACATAGTAACTCATATTTAGTTACTCAAATGGATGACCTAGAACTACGTGCACACCCTATAAACCGAGACGCCTAAAAAAACGAGATGGAGAGGGTAGTTCAGTATGTATCTTTTTAGATCAATATAGTCGGGATTCACCAAGGAGCAAAACCAAGTGGTAGGCTGCTCCTGTCATGTTGGCTTAGCAACTCAAGCCGGGTCAGTCCGCACACGAAATGGCGACACACTTAACAGGACCCCTTTGGCCGACATGTGGCTCATCCACCGTCATGTTCCACGTGAGATGCACCAAATTACAGTTTGGAGCATCGGTTGGAATTGGAGGCACCCCGGTCGTAGCGCCGCAGTAGTAGAAAATGAGCGATGAGGGGTCAAATCACAAAGCCCTACCTTTCCCGCATTAAGCTAGATGGACGAAGCAACCATCATTTCACTCTAGGGCACAAGAGCATAAAGAAAAGAGAAAACCAATGATGTGTGCGGCAGCGACCTAGGGCACCCTAGGGTAGGGGTCTCCACTACAGATCCTTTTTTTAAAGTGCCTCCACTACAAATCGGCTTCTCCCTCATCCTCTTGAAGAAAACCGATGATGCGTGCGGCGGTAGGGTTTGTAGGAGTAGTACGGCGCGTGGGGCCACGTCGTAGTAAACGGGAGAGGGATTGAGTTCGAGTCGGCGCCTTAAATATGTGTGGGCCGCTTGGTTTGACGGGAATGAGGCAGCATTTTGGGTTCAGGGACCAGTGGAGATATAGTGGTGACGGGAACGAGGCCGCTTGGTTTGACGGGAACGTAGGTTCGACCGTAAGGCAATGATGCATGGGCCCTGCATTTTCATATACCCGGGGCCGCGTGAAATTTGCTACTCTACTCAAAACTAGTAAGGTACACATGCATTAAACGCATGAGATTTGGAAACCAAATAATGAATAAATACACAATATAACATGTAAAGCTTTGAGTCATATATGCATGATGTAGATGTTCATTTAGTTCTTATAGTTCATCTCATTCAAAATCAATTAGTTTTATAAAAATGTTAAGATTCATGGGGTTATGCATTATAAAGCATAAAGTAAAAAACAAATAATGGCAATACATTTAGAAAATATATATTCAATTATGATACGGAAGATTCTAGAACAAAGGAGAAGTTCTTGTGTTTTGAGGTTTGTGCATTATGCTTAAGTTCAACCATGGAGTCTTCTAAATTGTACATGTCGCAGATCTGGTGGAATGTTGATGACATCCAACGGTCAGTAGTGCTCGGATTTGCCATCTCTGCACTGTCAGATTAGCTTCATCCAGCGACCATCTTTCAGAGTTATTCACACACTATATAGTTCTTGTGCCATAGTTGCATGTCTTAGAAAAAAGCTACTAGTGGGTTGTACTAGCTATTTAGGAATAGAAGATGTATACATGGAAGTTGTAGGGAAAGAGATGACATGGAATATCTCAATTCCTATGAGTAGGGATTGGAAAAGAGATGTCATTTGGTTCACATCATAGGAACTTTTCTATTGAATCTAGAGATGACATGTATCTCAATTCCTATGAGGAGGGATTAGAAAAGAGATGTAATTTGGTTCATATCATAGGAACTTTTCCACTGAATATACGCTCATGTTTATTTTCCTTTGAAATTAAGGGAGTATAGGAATCCATTCATATGAACCAAGTGGCTCTAAAGCTATAAAAATGATATCATGTTTATTTCCTTTGAAATGTGGAGTATATGAATCTATTCCTATGAACCAATTGGCTCTAAAGGAAAAAATCCTATAAAAATCATATCGTATAGAGTTCCTATGATATTCCTCCACACCAAAGGTTGGTTGAAATTGCTGCAGGTGATACGATGGTCTTTCTTTGTAGACTCCTCCCCCATCTTTATAGTTACCTCTCAAAGATGAATGAAATGATATATACTGGGTATTCTACATGTGCAATTTGGTACACGAAAACTTGGTAAAAGTTTGCGAGGTTCGAATTTTCAATAAAGCTATATGCACTGCATTTTGGAACGGATGGAGCATACGGCAGTTGCTAACACTCACGTGGAAGATTTATGTGTAGGAGGAGTGACTGTTCTGTTAAATGACATGGCAAAACTGACACTGTCGGATGCCGATCTAACGGTTCTTACGGCGTTCGTCAAGAAAAGGCTTGTGGTGAACGTTTGTCGGATAATGATTTACAGACACATGCATTGCATTGATACGTGCCCCCTCTCTCTCATGCACACGCACCCTCATGAGTCACGGCTCTCCCGAGTCCTCTCGCACCCACCGTCTATCTGCAGGTAGACGTCACACACATATGTGCTCTTCACACCCTACCCTCAGAACTTCTAAAAAACAAAAGACGTTGCACACATTTTATTTTAGCTCACACGTCACACACTTATACTATTATTCTTGTGGCGAACGTTCTTTGGGCATAGTATATTGTACTCTCGCGAAGAGAAGAGATGCACGCATGCACTAGTTCTCTCACACCCACTCGCGGGTACATGTAGGAGCGCATTTTTTGAAGCTGGTACAACAAAATCACTCCAATATATATATATATACACACACACACACACACACACACATATATATATATATATATATATAAGCAGGAGCCTTAGCGCTTGCTTTACTAGGGTTCCTCTCGTTCACTCTATCATGCTCTCCAGATCTAAGCAAGACATAGATGGCCACACTCTCTCTCTCTCTGCTCACGGCTGGTCACAAATCCGGCCGGACAACCTTGACCGGGACAGGGGGTAGGTGCATCGATCACGCTGTCATCAGCGGCGAGGGAGGAGACCAACGGCTGCCCGCGCGTCCCGATTGACGGCCGTGTCGTTCTCTCCGAGAGAGCGCTGGCTTGGGAGGGCCTCCGACCCCTTCTTCCTCCCTGCGGTATTGTGGCCAAGATGCGGCCTCCCGACGCCGTCTTTGCCACATGCCGACGACCCTTAGGTATATATTCCTTCGAAACCTGCCTTGCTCTACTACCCCAGCTCCCCACTTGGCTTCGTGTGGATCTTTTACTACTTCCGTCCATTGTTCCAAAGCCACCTAGACTTTTACTATTATTAGAGGTAAAGCTAGTTCATACAATCGACTCTAAGATTTGGTTCAAACAGGGAAGAACGTGGGAAAGCTGTAGCAGGAATCTAGGACTTGGTTCTAAGAGGAAACGGGGGAAAGTAGTAGATACTGGCTACCCAACCGGTCTCTTGATTGAAAAGACGAAGAAAGCATGGTGGATGGCGAAGGGTGGGGGGAAGTGGACCTGTCTCTTGGTTGAAAAAGGAAAGAAAGTGGCGGGTGTTGGGGGACAACGCAAATGAGAATGAGCAGGTCTAGATTTCCTGTGATCGCATAGGAAAATGTTGCCGAGGAGATAAAAAATGGGACAAATGCAGACATGCTGCCTAAGTGTTTGCCGCTCTCGGCAACCACATCTGCCTCACCACTTTATGCTCCTGCTATCCCTATGACCATATCGCTACCGTTAATGTAAAATATTAAGCAATGCCACCTAATGTCACTATAAGTAATGGTCTAGTGCCATCGATAAATTGAAGCAATGCCCCCATCATTTTATGAAGTGCTTCCGTCTTGGTCTATTTCCCATGAATTGTGTTTTTGCAATTACACTTAAATCTCACACCGCTAACATTGCTTCATCCCAGTGGAACTGCACAAATTTGATTGCACATTTACTGACCATGCGCTACTCTCATGACAGTAATACTAATGCTATTGTTCTGCATGTTAATCTAGTGGCAGTGTTGATGTGATGTGATGCTACTTACTTAAGGGAACTTTCATACTGTCAATCTAGTGCCAATTAAAACACAATAGATGCTGCTGTTAATCATATGCTAGTGCAAATATCTATAATTGTTTAAATAACCGTAGTTCATATTTGCGCAAACAGGGATGTCTGTGTCCATATCATTTCGGGATGTCTGTCTCCATATCGTTTCTATCCGCGCAATCAAAAGCACACACCTCAGTTTTAGTAGAACTACGCAAAATGAGATGGCTATCCCTCGCTACCGTTGTCTAACCACCCGTCTTCGAGGTATTCCTACATTGGTAGTAACTAGGTAGAATGACCAGCGCAATCTAAAAGAAGTTGATTCATATATTTTACTTCTTGATTGCAGTGTAGGGACGAGCAAAAACAACTGCATCCTATTCCGAAATGCACTTTCTACCAGTTCATCCATGGACCAAGGACTAGCTGGCACGGCTGCACGACGGTTTTTTGGACAGGTGCGCAGACAAGAGGCATTGTGGTCTGCTTATTTCCGCAAGTAGTGATGCTTAAATTTAGTGGAATGCACAATAATTTCAGCTGGTCAGTACACTGCATGGTTCAGTTCAGCATTTCAGCCGAGACCACAATTATAATTGGTTATTCTGGAATGAGAGAACCTAACCCTGGATGGTGGCAACAAGAAAAAACCAGAGTGAACTCCAGGAAACTTAAGCCTGTCGGGAGGCCCTTTGCTCAGAGAAGCCTTGCTTGTATTTTCCTGATTTGTAAACCTTCTCACAACTTTGTATTTTGCTGTGAACTAGTATATGTTTGTTATGTTTTATGAATCATTGAGATGTATAAAATTTATCAACTTATGCTTTTCAAGTTTTTTATGAAGTCGAGTTTAATGTGAGTGTTCCACATGAATGTTGGACTAGCGTGTGAACGTTTAGAATTTACATTGTGGCCTCAGTTAACTGCATGAACCATTGTAACAAGATACATAGTTGCTTATATGTCAGACAGCAGATTGTTGATTGTTAGCTGGTCGATAGCCTAGTGTTGAAGTGAGCTAAGTTGTAAGGGCATTCTTGTCCCTCGGTAGTTTTGGTGATTGATGACAATGCCTTTGTGGACTAATCGTGTGTATTGAGCTTTATAGATATATCACGACAAAACACAAGACGTTTTGATGCCCTCGAAGATTGTTGAAGACGGTGTTTCTCTATGGTTCGGTGGAGCTGAGTCATAGGAAAGCCATACTATCAAGAGGGGGTACGCTTTGGAAAGGTTTGGGTGGAATCTCACATACACATTCCCTTTGCACCGCCTTTCCTCGAGCTCTTTGGAGTGTTCCTCCGTCTCACCTTGTCCCTGCGAAATGAAGGTCTCCGTGTTGCTCTTCTCAGGCTAGCGGTAGTACTACTCTTCAGAGTGGTACTACCGCAAGAGCCAGCAGTAGTACCGGGCTCCGGCATGGTAGTACCGTGGGCTCCCACGGTAGTACCGCTCCTCAGAGCAGTAGTACCGTGAGCTCTGGACTGGCGCTGCAGCTCAAGCGGTAGTAGGCGCGGATATAATTTTTTACATCCGCGCTCTATGCAGTAGTACCGTGCTACAGCACGGTAGTACCGTGGCGCCTGGCCAGGTATAGTAGCAGGAGCGGTAGTAGGGGCGGATGTAATTTTTTACATCCGCACCCATCACTGTAGTACCGCGCCCTTGGTCGCGGTAGTTCCGTGTCGGATTTTCGCACGACAATTTCTCAGCGGAGGTAGTCACGGATGTAGTTTTTTACATCTGTGCCTATCGGGCCTGGCCTGCGGCTGTCCTGCGGTAGTAGTGCATGGGGCCGTGGTAGTACCGCACCTGCGGATCTACCGCCCCCTGTCTGTGCTCCTTTATTTAGGTCTGGGCTCTGCCGCGCCCATGGTAGTACCGCGGTCTGCCATGGTAGTATCGCAGGCCCGTGCGGTAGTACCGCGCCTGTGGTGCGGTAGTTCCGTGGGTCGCGGGCTGAGTGGTGGGTAACGGTTGGAATTGTCCCCCCACTATATAAGGGGGTCTTCTTCTCCAAGAAGACTCACCTCTTCCAACCCTAAACTCCATTGTTGCTCCAAGCTCCATTTTCGACCGATCTCTCTCCCTAGCCAATCGAACTTGTTGATTTGCTCGGGATTGGGTGACAAGGCCCCGATCTACACTTCCACCAAGAGATATTCGATTCCCCCCACTAATCCCTAGAGGATCTTGTTACTCTTGGGTGTTTGATCACCCTAGACGGTTGAGGTCACCTCGGAGCCAAAGTCCATTGTGGTGAAGCTTCGTGGTGTCGTTGGGAGCCTCCAATTAAGTTGTGGATATTGCCCCAACCTTGTTTGTAAAGGTTTGGTCGCCGCCTTCAAGGGCACCAATAGTGGAATCACGGCATATCGCTTTGTGTGAGGGTGTGAGGAGATTACGATGGCCCTAGTGGCTTCTTGGGGAGCATTGTGCCTCCACACCGCTCTAACGGAGACGTACTTCCCCTCAAAAGGGAGGAACTTCGGTAACACATCCTCGTCTCCACCGGCTCCACTCTTGGTTATCTCGTGCCTTTACTCGTGCAAGCTTATTTGTGTTGTTTACCTTGCTTGCTTATGTGCTAGTTGTTATTGCATCATATAGGTTGCTCACATAGTTGCATATCTAGACAACCTACTTTGATGCAAAGTTTAAATTGCTAAAGAAAAGATTAAAAAGTGTTAGTTGCCTATTCACCCCCCCCCCTCTAGTCAACTATATCGATCCTTTCAATTGGTATCAGAGCCTCATCTCTTTATTAAGGACTTTGTCGTCCGAAGAGTATGGTTGACGCCACAGACGGTGTGGAGGAGCACTCTGGTGTGAATCCTATCTCGTCTAAGGCCGATGGGGGAACCACGGTCTCTCGTGAGGAATTCAATGCGGCTTTGGACACATTGAAAACCTCCATGAAGACCGAGGTTGAAAGCATGTTTACTAAATATCTAGGAGGTCTTAAACTGTCTACCTCGCCGATGAAAGTGGGTGATCCCACTAACAAGGTGACGGATGCTTCCTCCGATAAGGGGGAAGCTAATAGTGAAAAGGGTCCTTCTACTAGTGGTAGAAATGGCACCGGACTCTTTGCCCATGTGGAACCTCCAACTTATGGAGGACCGATTCCTTCTACTCATTTAAATCATGTCGGTCCTCCTCCTAAGATTGTGAAAATGAGGATTTTGATTCTTGGGTGTATCACTTTAAGCGTCATTTAAATCATGTGAACACTAACCTTTGGAGAATCATTGAAGAAGGTTTCTACCCACATGACGCAAGCAACTTCTCCCCTAGAGAAGCCGTGGATCATCAATTCAATGAGAATGCTCTCTTCATCATCCAAGATGCTATTCCTCCCGAAGATCTTCCTTATCTTCGACCCTACGCCATGGCCAAAGACGTGTGGCATTGCATTGTGTCTCTCTATCGGGGAAGCGCAAGCATTCAACGCTCCAACTATGAAGTGGTGCAAGATGAAGCTGATGAATTTGCAATGAAGGAAGATGAAGAACCTCGTGAGCTCTTTCGGAGAGTTACCAAACTCGCGGTCTCACTCCGAGATCATGGGAGTAAGGACACGGATGACAATTGGATCAAACGCAAGTTTCTCAAGACCATGATGCCCTACAACAAGGCCATGTCCTCCGTCATCCGTCAAAGACCAAACTTCCACTCCATGACCTCGAGTGAAGTGTTGGATGAGTTCATTGCTATGAGCATCTTGGACAAAACCGCCGACAAAGCGGTGCTCCGTTCTCAAAGAACAAAGAAGTCCAATCTTTCTTTGAAGGCCAAGGTCATCGTGGAAGAAGAGGAAGATGAGGAGAGCAACCCCGAGGATACAAAATATGATTATCATGGGCACATGGCTCTTGCTTCAAGGAAATTTTGGAGCAAGAAGAACACAAGTCCCAACTTCAACAAGAAAAATTCAAGTGGGTTCAAGGGCAAGGAACGAGTGAGAACTTGCTACAATTGTGGCAATGTGAGTCACTTTGTTGTGGATTGTCCTTACGAGAAGAGGGAAGACAATGGTGGCAACCTCATTCGAAAAGACAAAGCCAAGTCCTTCCCCAACAAGAACAACTTCACCAAGAAGACTCCTACTCAAGGGTTAGTGGTACAAGAAGAATACCATGAGGATGATGATGATGATGAAGATGGAGAAGCGATGGTCATGTCCTCCGTTGCCATTGCTACTACTCCCCGGGTGTCTCTCTTTGACTCACCCAACGAAAACATCACCGCCAAGTGCCTCATGGCTAAAGCCACCAACAAGGTAACCCCCAACATCAAAACCACCATCACTACTAATCCTTAGCGGATTGCATTGATGAAAATAAGGGGTCTAATGAAGAGTCGAATGAGTTTGAGTCTTTTATGAGTAAACTCAAGGGAAAATCCAAGAAGCACTTTGTTGCTCTCTTGGAACAACTTGTTGAAGCCAATGACATGATCGAGGCTCATGAAGAAACCATCTCTAAGATGGAAGGTCATAGTCGTGACTATGCCGATGAGATATCGGATCTCTCTAATTCCCTTGAGGAAGAGCGTGGGCATCGTTTGACTCTTGAGGAGTCATACAACGATGACCATGCTAAATTAAAGAAAGATCTTGATCATGCTATTGTTGTCTCTCGTGTGGCAAACTCCAAGAAGGCTAAACTTGGGGTTGATCTTGCTAGACTCAAAGAGGAGTTTGATGTACTTGACAAGGCTCACAAGGTCTTGAAGGGTGCTCATGCTAGCCTCAAGGAGTCTCATACTCAACTCCAAGTGAAGTTAACCAAGGAGAAAGCCACTTTTCCTCCTATGGTCTTAGTTGATAACGCAAATGCTACTAACCCGTGTTGTGAGCATGTGCATCTTGTGGAGCAGAATACCTAGTTGAAAGAGCAATTGAAGAAAGGTCTTGTGACATGCATTCAAGGTGAGAAAAACCTCAATGACCTTTTGAGCAATCAAAAGGAAGTTGTGGCCAAGGAGGGAGTTGGGTTTACCCCCAAGTCCAAGAATAGAAGAAGAATGACAAGACGACCAAATGACCTCCTCCTCTCAAGCAAACATTTGTGAAGGAGGGAGAGGGTGCTCCTAAGGATAAGAAGAACAATGTGAAGGGTGATGATGTCAAGAAGGGAAATGCCACCCCTTCCAACAAAGCCGACGACTTTAACCCCTCTTATGTGTTATGCCGTGCTAGTGATGGACATGTCTATGCAAAATTTGCTGGTTCTCCTTATGAGTATATTGAATGGTCTATTTGGGTACCCAAGACCCTTGTTGCTAACATCAAAGGACCCATTACTCAATGGGTACCTAAAACCAAGCATTGATTTCATGTAGGGGTTTGCTTTCGATGAAGGATCATGGTTGCTCGATAGTGGAGCAACAAATCATATGACCGGAATCAAGGAGTTGGTGGTGGACGTGCACAAGATTCCATCTATGCCCACCAACGGCGAGTGGGGTGATGCCTTGTCTTCTAAGGTATTGGGTCTTGGCAAGGTTGTCATTTCTCATGATCTAACGATCGAGAAAGTCATGCTTGTCGAGTCCCTTGCATTCAATCTTCTTTCTGTTCGTCAACTTGCACTCATGGGTTTTGCCACCTTCTTTGATATTGATACCGTGGCCCTCTTGTGGAGCAAGACTCTTAAAGTAGCCTTTGTTGGGCATGTCGAGAATGGTCTCTATGTGATTAACTTTTCGGAGCGACCCACTAAGACCGCGACATGCCTAATGGCTAAAGTTGATGTGGGATGGCTTTGGCATCGCCATTTAGCCCACGTCAATATGATATCTTTGCAAAGTCTTCTCAAGGGGGACCATGTCCGTGGACTAACAAATGTTAGTTTTGCCAAATATTGTGCTTTCAGTGCTTGTATCGAAGGGAAGCTGCATGAAAACGCTCACCCTCCCACGACTATCATCTACTCGAAGAGACCCTTGGAGCTCCTTCACATTGACCTCTTTGGGCCTCCATCCTTTGATAGTCTTGGGGGTAGAAAGTATTGCTTGGTGATTGTGGATGATTACTCAAGATACACTTGGGTATATTTCTTCAACAGAAAGAGTGAAACTTAACAAACCGTCATTGACTTTGCAAATGAAGCTCAACGCCAACATGATGCAAAGATCTTAACAATAAGAAGTGACAACGGCACCGAGTTCCAGAATTACACCTTGGATGAGTTTCTTAGTGATGAGGGGATTAAACATCAATATGCTACACCATATACCCCTCAACAAAATGGTGTAGCGGAGAAGAAGAACCAGACGTGGATGGATGCGGCAAGGACCATGATGGTGGAGTTCAAGTCGCCATACAACTTTTGGGCTGAAGCCATCAACACAGCATGTCATGCATCCAATCGGCTCTATCTCTGCAAAGGCTTGAACAAGACTCCTTATGAAATACTCACCGGTAACAAGCCCAACCTCAAGTACTTCCGGGTGTTCGGGTGTAAGTGTTTCATTCTCAAGAAAGGTGTTCGTTTGTCTAAATTTGAGGCTAGAGCTTATGAGGGCATATTCGTTGGTTATGCTTCAAACTCTCATGCTTACCGTGTCCTCAACAAGTCCACTGGACTCATTGAGGAGACGTGTAACGTAGAGTTTGACAAGAATAACGGATCCCAAGTGGAGCAAAGTGGTACTTGTGATGTAGGTGATGAAATTCCTCCCCAAGCCATAAGAAGAATGGGTATTGGTCACATCCTACCCATTGAGGAACCCCTTGTGGCCGAAGGAGAAGGACAATGCTCCACTCAAGTGGAGCCATCACCAACCCAAGACCCACATGCTTCCGAAGAACAAAGTGAAGGCCCTCAACCTCGTGAACAAGACCAAGGGCAAGATCAACCTCAAGACGGTGATGATCCACCGAATGATGCCCAAGGTCAAGTTCTCCCCCTCGAGCAAGTTCGAGATCTCGAACAAGCTCAAGATGGCGCTCAAGATAATCAAGTTGATCCTCCTCCTTCCACATCTGAGGAGGAATTAGAGCGTCGTGCCGTGAAGATTGCTTCCAAGCTCACCACCAAAGGCCATCTCATGGAGAATGTGGTTGGAAGCCTAAGAAATGGGGTAAGCACTCGTAGAAAATTAGCAAACTATTGTGAACATCACGTGCTTGTCTCTTGTGTTGAACCCCAAAAGGTTTATGAGGCACTCGAAGATTCAGATTGGCTCAATGACATGCATGAAGAACTCAACAACTTCAAGTACAACAAGGTGTGGAGATTGGTACCAAGGTCGTCGGGGAACCACAACATCATTGGAACCAAATGGATTTTCAAGAACAAGCAAGATGCTCATGGAAACATCATCCGCAACAAGGCAAGATTGGTAGCACAAGGCTACTCCCAAGTCAAGGGTATCAACTATGGTGAAACCTTTGCTCCCGTTGCTCGCCTTGAATCTATTCGTTTGTTGATTGCTTATGCTTCCCATCACAACTTTAAATTACAACAAATGGATGTGAAAAGTGTTTTTCTTAATGGTCCTATTAATGAGTTGGTTTATGTCAAGCAACCCCCGGGGTTCGAGGATCCCTACTTCCCGGAACATGTGTATCAACTCGATAAGGTACTCTATGGCCTTAAACAAGCCCCACGTGCGTGGTATGCCCACCTTACCGAGTTGTTACAAGATCGTGGATTTGAAGTTGGGCAAATCGATCCCACTCTTTTTACTAAGAAGGTCAAAGGGGAGTTGTTTGTATGCCAACTATATGTTGATGATATTATCTTTGGTTCCCCTAACAAAGCTTTCAATGAGGAATTTTCGCCGCTCTCATGACCTCTAAGTTCAAGATGTCTTCGATGGGAGAGTTGAAGTTCTTCCTTGGTTTTGATATCAAACAAAGAAGAGAAGGTACCTTCATCAACCAAGCCAAATATACTCAAGACATGCTAAAAAGATTCAAGCTAAGTGATGTCAAGCCGGCTTCTACTCCAATGCCTACCAAGTGCCAACTTGACATTGATCCCAATGGTAAAGCGGCGGATCAAAAGGTATATCGCTCCATGATTGGATCCTTGCTTTACCTTTGTGCATCTAGACCGGATATCATGTTGAGTGTGGGAATTTGTGCACGGTTTCAAGCCGCATCGAAGGAAAGCCACTATGTGGCGGTCAAGTGAATCTTTCGATATTTGGCTCATACCCCAAACTTTGGCTTACGGTACCCAAGAGGAGCAAACTTCAAGCTTGAAGGATATACGGATTCTGATTGGGTGGGAGACAAAGTGGATAGGAAGTCCACTTCCGGAGGGTGCCAATTTCTTGGTTGCTCCTTGGTGAGTTGGTCTTCCAAGAAGCAAAGTTGTTCTCGTCCATCGAAGCGGAATATGTGGCGGCCGGTAGTTGTTGTGCACAACTCCTATGGATGAGGCAAACTTTAAAGGAGTACGGAGTCACTTGTGACAAAGTGCCTCTCTGGTGTGACAATGAAAGTGCCATCAAGATTTCTCTCAACCCGGTGCAACACTTCAAGAAGAAGCACATTGAGATTCGGTATCACTTCATCGGGGATCATATTAGGCGAGGGGAGATCGAGCTCAAGTATGTCAACACTCATGATAACCTTGCAGATATTTTCACGAAGCCCTTGGATGAAGCAAGATTTCGTGAGTTAAGGCATGCGCTAAATATCATTGATTCGAGCAATGTGACTTGAACCCTTGCACACCCCACCTCACTCAACTTGTTGTCTAGTTTAGGTGTAGGCATGGACATAGGGGGAGTGTTGTTCTCTCAATGAACTTTTCCTCCCCCCATTATGCATAAATTGATCAACTCTTACACATTAGCCATTTTTGATGGTACTTGTGCTTCAAAGACGAGTTTTGGCCATGGACCCAAGGATAATTCTTCGCGGTGCCATACCAATTGACTCAAACATAGGTGGCTCTGGCCACCGCCCTTCCTTGGAGAAATTGTGTCTCGTAGTTGGTCTTCGTTGTCGTGTGGCTTCCTCTTCTCCTTGCCGTGTTTGAGTCGTTGTTTGTGTTCACCCCTTTGTTGGTTGGTGTTTCTCCGGAGGGTGTTTTTGCCTTTTTCTCCTTTTTCTCTCTTGAGTTCTAGCACTTTCTTGGCTTACGGTACTACCGTGGTGCGCCACGGTACTACCACAGGAGCTGGTGGCTCTCCGTCTTAGTGCGTGGCCCTCCAGGGGCACGGTACTACCGCTACCTCCGTGGCAGAAATTTTTTACTATCGCTGAACGAGCGGTACTACCGCCTAGCGTGCGGTACTTCCGCCCGGGCGGTACTACCGCAATGACCTGCGGTACTTCCGCGCCCATGCGAGCGGGTGGGGGTTTAGAGCGGGACAGGGGGAGTTCTAACTCCCCCATACCCATTCATCTCTATGCCCCACCCCGTCTCTATCTCTCCTGACCAAGAACGGCGCCAGAGGCCTTCGCTGGATCTCCGTCTTCGGCCGCTCTCCTCGAATTCCGACCGGTGGGATCGTTCCCCACCTCGCCCTCTTGCCATGGACCCAGGTTTTTCCCCAAGTGCCTCTCCTTTTAGTCCTTCCTTGTGCATTTAGGTTTTGGGGAGATACATGTGGTGTTCTTGAGATTTTTGGCTAAATCTTTGCAAGTGGGATTCGTAGGAGAGTGATAGTGTAGTTTGCATGCTCTTTGGGTAGTCAAAATAGTTCCGTTTGATCAACGGTAGTACCGAAGTTGTCAAGTGGAGGTTCTAGATCCAGATCCGCGTCCTCGGTGGCGGTTTTCGACCCGTGCGGTACTACTGCTCCTCCTGGAGCAGTACTACCGCAACCTCATCTGGTTCTGACGCCCTGCGGTACTTCCGCACCTTGGTGCGGCACTACCGCTTGGTGTTCGGAAGTAAAAAATTACTTCCGCCCCAAGCGCGGTACTACCGTGCCACCCTGGCACGGTACTACCGCGGCTGGAGCGGATGTAATTTTTTACATCCGTAACCCCGCCCGGTACTACCATAGATTCATCCAGTGCCATTTTGTGTTGTCCAAATCTCATGCTTTGTGTTTCTTTCGGTTTGGTTTTGATCCGTCCTGTTCCCGTGCGTGTTTTTGTGTCTTTGTGTCTAGGTGGTGGCTCCGGTTTTGCTCGTCGCTCGAATCCCAGCCGTGACACAGGGTCAAAGCGACTGCATAACCCAGATGATGTTCCAGAGGGGTCCTCTGCTGCTCCCCAACGCAGGACCAAGCACACCGCCAGCAAGCAGAAGGAGCCCGTCATGGGCATGGATGAGATGCCCCAGGCCGAGTTTGTCATTCAAAGGAAGATCAATCCCTATGTGTCTCCCCGGGCTAGCACGCGAAGCAATGATCTCTTCTGGAACAAGCAGCAGAATCTGATCTATATGGATGTGATCAAGGCCAAGCAGAATCACTATGTTGAACTTCACTGGATTGACATGGTTCACATGAGGCAGGAGAAGCACCGTGGGTACTTTGGAGAGGCTTTGGATCTTGTGGAGCAGTTCGGTATTGAAAACATGCTCACCTTCCACAAGGATTTCGATCCGGAGATCATAGCACAGTTCTTTGCTTCGGTTCACTTCGGCGTCGATGAAGCAAGGACCATGACTTGGATGACCAATGGTCGACGGATGTCTGCTACCTGGAAGGAGTTCATGGAGTTGCTTCAGGTTCCCGATGATGGGCTCGACTCGCCAGTTGGAGTTCGCCCTCATGCCCATGCTGAGTCCGCCAACAAGAACAAACTCATGCCATTCCTTGTTCAGAAGACTCTTCCAAGCATGAAGAAGGTGTGGGTGCTTAATCCCTTCCTTGACATCATGCATAAGCTCTTCCGGAACACTCTCTTCCCGCGTATTGGTGACATGGGACAGGTGCATGCTTACCTCATTTACATGATGCTCCTTTGTGAGAAGGCCCGTCAGGCTCAGACTCAGCCACTCGATGTCTCACATATCATGTGGTGTGAGCTTTAGTTCACCGTGTTCAATCGTAAGGTCCCCATCTATGGGCCTTACCTGTTTCACCTGATCTCCAAGACTTGGGAGCAGCTCTTCCCAACTGATGAGTTTGAAGCTCCAGGTTGGATCCGTCATGAGCCCATCAAGCTCCGCATCAAGCCCCAATGGGCTAACACCACCACTGCTACTGAGGCTGCCAGGATGGTTGTGAATGAAGAGGAGATTGAGGAGGAAGAGGCTGCTCAGGACCGTACTGCTTTCACTCCGCCCTCTGCTAAGCCTTCTTGGGCGAACAAGCTGAAGAAGAAGATGAAGATGCTGTTCTGCATGCAGGTTCAGGGTCAGTACAAGGCCCATGTTGCTCAGAAGGAGAGTCGCCGTCGCGACATCAGGATCTTGAGGGCATGCGGGGAGGACGTGGCCAGCAGCTCTGAGAAGCACATCACCCCCGAGACTGCCTGGATGGCGAAGCAGGGCTACCAATGGACCGATTCAGAGGAGGAGTATGTTCCTGCTGTGGAGTCTGGCGATGATGAGTCGTTTTCCGCCTGAGCTACCACCTGTGTTGTAGGTGACCTCTCTGCCTTTTTGGTGTCTGGATGCCAAAGGGGGAGAGAGTGTAGGATTTGCATGTCATGTGTCGTGTGTTTTGTTGTTTGCTTTACTTTCCGTCGTTGAACTTGTTTGCTTTGGTTTGGTTGTGCTCGTGAGACTAAGTTTATCATATGGTGTAAGACATATGCACTCTATCGTACCTTATTACCTTATTGAGCTTATGCTATATCATGCTATTCATATTATGCTCATATCTACTATCTTGATTAGTGTTGGCCTTACCATTGCAAGATATGCTTTGCTTCTAAAATATAGGGGGAGTGGTGATCCTAGTATTCGTGACATGCAGTCCAAAGCACTTTACTTTCTAGCACGAATCTAGGGGGACCTCATCTATATTTTAGAGATGTGGGGTTTGCTTATGCTTTATTCATTTCCTTGTGCAAATCCCGTATTGTCATCAATCAACTGAAAAGGGGGAGATTGTAAGGGCATTCTAGTACCTCAGTAGTTTTGGTGATTGATGACAATGCCTTTGCGGACTAATCGTGTGTATTGAGCTTTACAGATATATCATGACAAAACACAAGACATTTTGATGCCCCTCAAATATTATTGAAGATGGCATTTCTCTACGGTTCGGTTCGGTGGAGTTGAGTCATAGGAAAGCCGTACTATCAAGAGGGGGTCCGCTTTGGAAAGGTATGGGTGGAATCTCACGTACACGTTCCCTTTGCACTGCCTTTCCTTGAGCTCTTTGGAGTGTTCCTCCGTCTCACCTTGTCCCTGTGAAATGAAGGTCTCCGTGTTTCTCTTCTCAGGCTAGCGGTAGTACTGCTCTTCAGAGCGGTACTACCACAGGAGCCAGCGGTAGTACGGGCTCCGGCACGGTAGTACCGTGGGCTCCCACGGTAGTACCGCTCCTCAGAGCGGTAGTACCGTGAGCTCTGGACTAGCGCCGCAGCTCAAGCGGTAGTAGGCGCGGATGTAATTTTTTACATCCGCGCTCTACCCAGTAGTACCGTGCTGCGGCACGGTAGTACCGTGGCGCCTAGCCAGGTACAGTAGTAGGAGCGGTAGTACGGGCAGATGTAATTTTTTACATCTGCACCCATCACGGTAGTACCGCGCCCTTGGTCGCGGTAGTTCTGTGTCTGATTTTCGCACGACAATTTCTCAACGGAGGTAGTCATGGATGTAATTTTTTACATCTGTGCCTACCGGGCCTGGCCTGCGGTTGTCCAGCGGTAGTACCGCATGGGGCCGTGGTAGTACCGCACCTGCGGATCTACCGCGCCCTGTCCGTGCTCCTTTCATCAGGTCTGGGCTCTGCCGCGCCCATGGTAGTACCGCGGTCCGCCGTGGTAGTACCGCAGGCCCGTGCGGTAGTACCGCGCCTGTGGTGCGGTAGTTCCATGGGTCGCGGGCTGAGTGGTGGGTAACGGTTGGAATTGTCCCCCCACTATATAAGGGGGTCTTCTTCTCCAAGAAGACTCACCTCTTCCAACCCTAAACTCCATTGTTGCTCCAATCTCCATTTTCGGCCGATCTCTCTCCCTAGCCAATCAACCTTGTTGATTTGCTCGGGATTGGGTGACAAGGCCCCGATCTACACTTCCACCAAGAGATATTCGATTCCCCCCACTAATCCCTAGCGGATCTTGTTACTCTTGGGTGTTTGAGCACCCTAGACGGTTGAGGTCACCTCGGAGCCAAAGTCCATTGTGGTGAAGCTTCATGGTGTCGTTGGGAGCCTCCAATTAAGTTGTGGAGATTGACCCAACCTTGTTTGTAAAGGTTCGGTCGCCGCCTTCAAGGGCACCAATAGTGGAATCACGGCATCTCGCATTGTGTGAGGGCGTGAGGAGATTACAGTGGCCCTAGTGGCTTCTTGGGGAGCATTGTGCCTCCACACCGCTCTAATGGAGACGTACTTCCCCTCAAAAGGAAGGAACTTCGGTAACACATCCTTGTCTCCACCGGCTCCACTCTTGGTTATCTCGTGCCTTTACTTGTGCAAACTTATTTGTGTTGTTTACCTTGCTTGCTTATGTGATAGTTGTTATTGCATCATATAGGTTGCTCACATAGTTGCATATCTACACAACCTACTTTGATGCAAATTTTAAATTGGTAAAGAAAAGATTAAAAAGTGTTAGTTGCCTATTCACCCCCCCGCTCTAGTCAACTATATCGATCCTTTCATAAGACAATGTGCCGTGTTTTGCACAACTGCTTAGAAGTGGGGTAGCACCAACAGTGTTTACAAGTACTTATGTATACGTCGGTGTACAGTTCTCGAACAAGTACTCTATTTCATCAAACACACACTGCTCGTATGATAAACCGTGACAACTTATGTCTTACCATGCCATATTCATGAAAAACTAGTGAGGATGCATCTGTTTCGGCAACAATTATGATGGTTCTCACATGATTCACGGGCACACAAAAGTAGCAGTAGTTCCCATAGACGGATTCAAACAGAGTACTAGCCCTAGAGGGCTCGATAACAGGCAAGGTTTGCATAATTAGACACAATCCAAATGACTATTAAACACTATCTGGGGAAACTATTTCATGCCTCGATCTAATTTGGATTGGACACAAGACGGACCTTGCCATGAACATCATCAAGGACGTCTGGCAGCAGCTCAATCCTGTGAACCTTCATAAAGACAACCTTGTGGCCTTGCCACTCATAAACATGTTTGTGGAGGCATGCCATGTCATCTTCCTGCGTAAGCTTGACAAGAACAGTATGCCTCACAAACGAAGGAGTAGCTTTGAACTTCTTGTGCTTCAGTACGCCCTGGACAACACGCCTGACAACAGTGAGGCTGGAATACAACTCGACATTGGTATAAGCGCAAATGGCTCCCAGGATCCAACAACCTAAGAACTCTGTTTTCCCAGTGCATATATTCAGGTCATCCTCCTCATAGCGAGTGACATGTACAACCACACAATCCTTGGCTGCATCCGGGCTCTAATTGAAATAGAAACAAATTCGGAATTACTTTCTTGTATAAGAAACACGAGTTATTTAAACCACTATGTATAGCATGGCATTGAAGCTAATAAAATTTTGCATTATTCATCACCACATACTTAGATGGAAAACCACAATCGAGATCGGCAAAGAAGAAAATCACCTTGGGCAGCTCAGTAGGGGGGACACATCCCCGAAGGAGGAAAACTGCTCCTACAGTGCCACGGGGGTTGTAACCTCAAACGGGGCGTTGACCATCTAAGTAGTGTTCGTGAGCGTATCTGGGGTCGGCTCGGTGGCTGCCTCCATCTTCTTGGAGCTCCCTGTCTCGTGGGGATCAGCCTCCCGCGTCTGCTCCAATATCGGCAGATCTTTGCCTGGTTCTCCTTGGTCCATCATGAAACTGACGAATACTAGGATACCACTAAAATCGCAATGACAATGAAACAAAAAAGAGAGTGAGGATTGGTTACTGCTTTGCAAAAGTTCTTTTTTTCTGAACGAAAATATACCAACATCACGGATCCGCTTACCTTCCCTTCGTTGGGAGAGAAGAACATTGGCAGATGCGAGTGTTGCCTTTCTTGAAGACGGTGAGGGAGAAGAGGATTCGGCGAAGAGTGAAATGATGGTTGCTTCGTCCATCAAACTTAGACTGCGAGGAGGTGGGGTTTTGTGATACGACGGCTCATTACAGCCACGCTACGACCGGGGTGACTCTCCGCCTACATACTGCCTTCTAATTTGGTGGATGGCATTTGGACCCGTGTGCTGCATGGCCCGCATGTCGGTGAACAAAAGTATAACGACATTCAGTAGAGGGAGACGTTTCGATGACCTAGGAGGAGCCAGAAGCGGTATTGTATCCACTGTACTAGTAGTAATTGTTTTTCTGGGTAGCTGTAGAGTGTCTCCACTGTACTAGTAGTAATTGTTTCTCTGGGCCCAAGACAAAACAGCCCATCCACCCTAGTAAATAGTAAAATCAAATCAAAATCCCATATATTTACTGAATGAGAGGCGCTACCCACACCCAGCACACGGCCCCCAAAAAAACCTGGGTGCTCTTCTTCCTCCTCACTCCCACCCACCTCACGTCAGCTCGCTCCACTCGTACCCCCAAATTCCTCACCTCACTCCTACAGAAAACCCCAGCTCCCCTTCTTCCTCACTACTAAAGAAAAACCCCAGCTCCCCTTCTTCTTCACTCGCACTACAACTAGGCTCGTCATTCGTTACTCTGCTCAAATCCATGAGCGCGATGCGATGCCCTCGAGGAAAATGGAGTCGGCTGACCCCCGGCGCCAAGAAGATGAGGCTCCCGCCAGCGGCGACGCCTGTTGTAGATCCCACACCCGGCAGCGCGGGGAGAAGCGGCAACCCTGCCCCCACCGGATCCCAAGAACCCATAGAATCCCGGGTGGACCGCATCAGCGATCTCCCAGACGTCGTCCTTGGGGAGATCGTCTCGCTTCTCCCCACCAAGGATTGTTGCCGCACCCAAGTCCTCTCAATTCGGTGGCACCCTCTATGGCGCGTCGTGCCCCTTAATCTTGACTATCGTCAGCTATCTCTCTTCAATGATTTTGAAATCCCCAGAGCCATCATCTCCTCCCACCAGGGCTCTGTTCAAAGCCTCTGCATCTCGTCATGCTACCTGAGAAAGCTTACCATGCTCTGCACGGTGGATGACTGGCTGAAATCCCCTGAATTCATAGAACTACAGTTGCTTGAGTTCTACTATTCCCCTAGAAATCACATACCACATACCGAACGACGTATACTTGTGCCCTCAACACCGATGTCCATCTCGCGGTTTTCCTCCTCGCTGCACACCGCCACATTTGCGTTGTGCTACCTACCAGAAAATCTGGTACTAAACCTTCGACTCCCATTTCTCAAGAAACTTCCACTTGTGCGGGTTCGTATATCGGAGGCCTCATTGCACAGCATCATCCACTCCAGTTGCCCTGCCATGGAGTGCTTGGTGCTTGTTTTCACAGTTAGAATCGGTTGTCTCCAAATAAACTTGCTTAACCTTGTAAGAATTGGAACTTCTTTTGACAGAAGGCAGCTCATCATCCAAGATGCCCCTTCACTTCAAAGGTTGATCCTTGATTCTACTTATTAACCGTTGCAAATAACCGTCCTCTCTGCACCTAAATGGGAGACCTTGGGTGTAATACATGATCTCCGTGCTCATTTCAATATGGTGTTTGGCTCCATAGTTCTTCAGGTACTTTATATTATCATCTACACTTGTAACCATAAGTTGCATTTTAAATTTCTGCGCATAAGTTATATATCATCTTGGCGTACACATTTTGTACTAATATTATGTTGGGATAATTAGATTTATGCCCCTAGTTGTGTCCCACTCGTCTATTTTACCCCTAATTCCCAGAAGTCACCGGTTATGTCCAAGTCATTTTGCTCCTCTTATGGTTTTGCCCTTTGACCGTTTGACCTTCAGTTTGAAAACTTCATAACTAATTCATACTAAATCAGAAAAATGCAAATAAGATACCAAAATGTTCAGAAAAACATCACCTATATGTCAGTGTCATTTGTGTTCATGAAAAAAGTGTTGGAAAGTGCACATCCGAGTTTTAGCTCTTTTGATACCACCATGAATAGTGAACTCTAAAAAAATTCAAAAACATTTAGAAAAATATGGTGGCAAAGAACAACAAATGTTCTAAGTGCTTGCCAAGTTTCATTAGGGAACGACATTCATGGAAGTCGTGGCCAACAAATAATCTATTTTGGAGTGCTGATTGTTTTTTTTTTTGCCACGGCACCCATGAATGTTATTCCCTGATGAAACTTGGCAGGCACTTAAAACATTTGCCATTCTTTTCCACCAATTTTTTTTGAACTTTTTTAGATTTTACTATTCATGGTGGTAGCATAAGAGCTAAAACCTGGATGGGCACTTTCCAAGACTTTTTTCATGAATTTAAATGACACTGACATATAGGTGATGTCTTTCTGAACATTTTGGTATCTTATTTGCATTTTTCTGATTTAGTATGAATTAGTTATGAAGTTTTCAAACTGACGGTCAAACAGTCCAAGGGCAAAAGCATAAGAGGAGCAAAGTGACTTGGATAGAACCGGTGACTTTTGGGAATTAGGGGTAAAACAAACGAGTGGGCCACAACTAGGGGCATAAATCTAATTATCCCTACTATGTTCTATGCTCAATGAAGAGTTTCTCCATGGATGGCCTATCAATGGTGTTGGATTCTATCAAGATCTTATATATCCAAATGAATAGTTTTGATCTGAACAAGATTATTGGCTTGCTACAATGCTATCCATGTCTAGAGAAGTTGTATATAAAGGTGATAATTTCACGCACATTGGAAGCCCGCATATAGTGTACTAGAATTAACCATTCAGTTGTTGCTCTTTCGACACTCTTTTTTTAGACCTTAACTGTTTTCAATCTTCATGTCTATTTAGACAACAGGACGGGGTAAGAAAGTTATAACCAATCGGTGGATTCGTAAGCATCGGGATTTTCTCACTTCTCATGAGATTCGATTGAAAACAATAACGCTCGATATGTAGTCAACCGTGCAAACACTAGATTTGTCACATTCTTCGTGATGAATGCGAGGTTACTATTGTCCATCAGGCTTAAGTTTATCAGCAGCATGGTTTTGATGGATGGGTATGTCGAAGAGCAAAAAAAGGAGTTTCAGGTGGGCAAAAGAGCTTCTGAACGTGTCGGGCTTCTATTTACAAAATATTGTGGTCATAATATAGTAAATTTTACGACCCAGGATGTTCATTCTATGGACCTGACCGATCAATTTGACTGTGACTGCTGAAAATAGTGCTGGAGTTAGATGTTGTTGCCCTTTTCAACCTGGGTTTTGTGTAAACCTGGTGAACAATTAACCCTCGTGCTTTTGTACAGTTTGTAAGCTGGAGTTAGATGTTCTTGCCCTTTTCAACTCGGCTGTGACTGCCATATTTTCTTTGAAACAAGGCAAATGGCTTGCCATTCGTTTAATTTAGAGTGAAATATTGTAACAAATCCCAACCAAGGGAAATAACATCACTCTCGCCGGCTGCTTGAGCTCACTGTGCATCACAGAAGCCAAGTGATTAGCCTCCACCAGCACCCACTAACTTATTTCGAATTAGCACATCAAATGGGTTGTAAATTTTCATAGGAAAGGCTGCATGACCGTGACAGATTTGGATTCTGGCACTTGGGACCCACGAGGAAATAGCCTATCCAAGGTGGTGTCGACTTACTAGCCAGTCAACAAACGATTATGCCTACCAGCCGTTGGATTGACATCCAACATCTGTCGTGTATCTTCTATCTCTTGTCTTCTTCTTCCTCCAGCCACCCAAACCAAACCACCCCGTCGGCTCCGCCTGCTCCCGCCTCACATGGTTGGTTGCGCCTCCGCCACCCTACTGTACCCTCCAACGTTGGCCAGTCCCACCCTCTATTCCCCCACACGTCCTGTTATTCTCCGGCGACGTCAGCCCCAACACGCACCCGCACCCGAACCAGTCAACCCTCGTACTCCCCTCAGCCTGCAACTGGATCGGCGCATCTTCCATGGATCCAGTTCGTTCCGTCTGAGGCCTCGCCGTTGTGCTCCGCCTTGGTTCGCTCGCCGTGCACCATGCACCTTCTTCTTGCATTGTCAACATCGTCAACAACCAAGAGGAACAAGGAGATGACTATACGTGGAGAGGATGACAGTAGGGACCCACCAGCATCATGGCCGTACGCAAGCAAGTGCCTCTATATTACAAGACCAGAAATATGGTTCCTCCTAATGGTTGGACATCTAGGGCTAACGCCATTGTCAACGTAGTCAATAAACGAGAGAATTACACTACGAGCGGCTGAAACCAGGGACCCAGCAGGTCGCGCAGTTTTTTTAGGAACAAGCAGTTGTTATTTATACTAGTTTTAGTGAGGATCAGGGTAACAACGGGGCTGTGCGGGGGTTGTGGCCCGTCTATAGCAACGGTTTTATTTATGTTTACCACATCATGAGCCCAGTTGTGTTTTTTTCTTGCTGAAAATGGCTAGCCCGGTTCTATTTTTTAAAAGAAATACCCAAACGAGGCCTACTTGCTTTATCAGCCCTGCTGGGCTGCAAATCTTTCAAGACGAGGAGAGTTTCATTCGGTTTGCCCAAAAATGGGCTGTACATTTTTCAAACACATCAAACAGGGAATTAGTTTCAATTTTTTTCCATTACAAGATTTTAAATTCCATTGATTTTTATGCATGGAAAATTATTTGGATTTTATATTTATATAAATTATTTTTCAAAATAGTTTGAATGTGAATTGATATTTCGGGATTAAAAACAGTTGACCACACCGAAATATGCAAAATTTCGTATACTTTTTAACCATGGCCACAATATGGGGTGTAATGCTAACAAAAAGAAGATGGGCTCCAAAAAATTCTTAAGAATTAGCAAATGGGTTGTACATTATTAGAAATAATGGCAGATGGGTTGTATGCTATTTTCCATAGATTTGAGGCAGACGTGTGCGCCTACTACAGGTTGACGTGTATGCTTTCCTAAAAAAAAGAGGTTGACGCACACGCAACGCTGTGTCAACTTAGTCAACACACAAGAGCAGTGACTGTTGGATGTCCATCCAACGGCTGTCGTGTTTCTTCAACCTCTGCTCTTCCTGCTCCAGCCGCTCAAACAAGCACCGGCGTGACTGCCTGCTCCCTCCTCCCGCGGCCGGCTATGCTGCTGCGCAGGCCTGACCATCCCACCGTACTCCCATCGCTGGCCTAGCCATCCCTCTACTCACCCACACATGTTGTTATTCTTCGGGGACGGCAGACGAACCAGTAAACCCTTGTACTCCCCTCCGCATGGGAAACAACTGCCAAGTCTTCCTTGGCTCTGTGTCGTTCCCTTCCTAGGACTCGCCATCGTCCACCGCCCTGGTGCTCTCGGCACGGTCTGGTCAACATGGTCAATGAACGACATCCATCGGAAGTGGACTGTACGTGGAGAGGCTGACAGCTGGGTCCACGGACACACACAAGGAAATGCCTCCTTATTATGCACAAAATAATGATTCCTCTACCTGACAGCTAGGACCCACCGGAGGCACTTCCGGTCGGACCCACCAGCTAAATATTCGCACGCAAGGAAGTGCCTCCTTATTACGCAAAAAAATGAATACCCCCTGCTAGCTGGGACCCACCATAGTGGGAGGTTGACTTCTGGGCCTACTAAGTTGACGGGGACGGAGGGCTTTGTCAACTTAGTCAATATGAATGATTCTATCTCCAGTGACCATACGATGTCCATCCAACGGCCATAGTGCTTCTTCAACCTCTGGTCTTCTTGCTCCAGCCGCCCAAAGTAGCGCCGGTCGTGCCGCCTGCTCTTGCCTCCCATGACCGGCTGTGCTACCGCAGAGGCCTCACCGCCCCCTACTACTCCCACCGCTAGCCAGGCCATCCCTCCACTCACCCACACTCCCTGTTATTCTGCGGCGACGGCAGCCTCACGCCGCAGCCGAACCAGTGAACCCTCATACTCCTCTCCACGTGGGCATCCACTGCCGCGTCTTCCTCGGCTCCGTGTCGTCCCCTTCCTAGGCATCACCGTCGGCCACCACCATGGTGCTCTCGGCGCGGCGTGGTCAATGTGGACAACGACCGACTTCCATCGGAAGGGTACTGTACGCAGAGAGGCTGACAGCTGGGTCCACAGCAGCCGCAAGGAAGTGCCTCCTTATTACGCACAAAATAATTATTCCTCCACCTAACAGCAAGGACCCACTAGATGGGCCACCGTATTTCACGAAAAAAATGTTTCCCCCCTGACTGCTGGGACCACCGAACGGGCCATCGTATTTCGCAAAAAAAACGTCCCCCCTCCCTTGCTGTCAGCTTGGACCCACCGGAAGTGCCTCCTTATTACGCAAAAAAAATGAATACTCCCCTGCTAGCTGGGACCCACCTTGGTGGGAGGCTGACTTGTGGGCCTACTAAGTTGACGGGGACAGAGGGCTTTGTCAACTTCGTCAATATGAACGATTCTAGCTCCAGTGAACGTATGATGTCCATCCAATGGCCTTAGTGCTTCTTCAACCTCTGGTCTTCTTGCTCCAGCCTCCCAAAGCAGGGCCGGTCATGCCGCATGCTCCTGCCTCCCATGGCTGCTGTGCTACCACGGAGGCCTCACCGGCCCCTATTATTCCCACCACTGGCCAGGCCCTGCAGCAACGGCAGCCTCACACCGCAGCCGAACCAGTGAACCCTTGTACTCCTCTCCGCGTGGGCTTCCGCTGCCGCGTCTTCCCCGGCTCCGCGTCGCCTCCTTCCTAGGCCTCGTCGTCGTCCACAGCCCTGGTACTCTCGGCGTGGTGTGGTCAACATGGTCAAGGAACGACTTCCATCGGAAGAATACTATACGTGGAGAGGCTGACAGCTGGGTCCACGGAGGCCGCAAGGAAGTGCCTCCTTATTACACGGAAAATAATTATTCCTCCACCTGACAGCAGGGACCCACCGGACGGGCCACCGTATTTCGTGAAAAAACGTTTCCCCCTGATTGTTGGGACCCACCAGCTACATCTTCGTACGCAAGGAAGTGTGTCCATCTTACGGGGAAAAAATGATTTGCCCCCCTGACTGCTGGGACCCACCAGCTACATCTTCGCACGCAAGGAAGTGCCTAACATTCGGGACCCACCTGGTCGAAGCTTATGTAGTGTTGTCATTCTGGTCGCGAACATGTACGTACATACTGGTCGATGTAGAGGTGCGCCTGTGTCATAGTAGAGGCGCGCACGTGTCGTAGTAGAGGCACACACATAGCATGTACACGTACGTACAACGTCCAGGGTGCAAGACAGAAAATACGGCCACATACATTCATACGGGCGGGGTCTCGAATGCCTACTCGCGCATACGTACGGCTAGGGCTCATGTACATGGTTAGGTCAGAATGGAGAAACTGAGTCGTCGTCGTGTTCATGCGAGCCAACCGGCTAGGTCGGAACGGAATGTGTCGTTGTGTTCATCGGGAGGGATCGGATGGAACAACCGATGGAAACGAGGCTTGGCGTACCACAGAACGGAGGAAACAGCCTTGTGTTCAACTGGCCATAGTCGAAACAGGATCCTGTTCATCGGGAGGGGTCTGGCGTACCGCAAAACAGAGAAACAGACTTATGTTGGACCTCCTACGGTCGAGATGGGGTCCTGTTGATCAGGAGGGGTGTGGCGTACTGCAAAACAGAAGAAACGGACTTGTGTTGGAGCGCTACGGTTGAAACGGGGGTCCTGTTCATCGGGAGGGGTGTGGCGTACCGCAAAACAGGACTCCAAGGGATACTGTTCATCTCCACAGTCGACCTCCTCCAGCCTCCATGAGCTACTGTTCATGCACCATCGACCTCCTCCAGCCTCCACCTATGACTGTTCATCCACGGGCTCCTGTTCATCCAGCCTCCACCGTGCGCTACTCCACCAGCTACTATTCAACCAGCCCTCTCCACAGGCTCCTGTTCAACCACCCCTCCACCGGCTACTGTTAAACCAGCCCTCCACCGGCTACTGTTCAACCTTCCCTCCACGGGGTCCTATTCATCCACGCCCAACCGGCTCGGTCGATCGGGGTCCTGTTCATCCAGCGGCAACACCACAGGGTCCTGTTCATCCAGCCCCCACCGGGAACTGTTCATCCAACCCCCTCAACAACGCTCACTGTTCATCCAGAGGCAGCATCAATTGGCTTCAGTTAGCAGCAATAGCAAAGGAATCGTTCGATCGCTCGGGTTCAGTAACGTGTAGCCTGCAGTGTAATCGCTCGGGTTCAGTTAGGCGATGCCTCGCTTAGGTTCAGTTAGAGCCCAACGCCTCGCACCACGCATGTACGGTATGAGAGAAATGCGCATCGCTCGGCCCCCGACCACCCACCGTAACCGGGAACTCTCCGATATTTTCCTCGCCCTCGCTTCTACCACGGTTTTTTCCGTCATGGACGGCCCAAAGAATGTCATGCAGCTGCGTCTCCGGCCCGCCTAGGACGAAAAGCCCATTTTCTATCATGATTTTTTGTCATAGAAGTAGGAGCCCACCGCATCTATGATGATACCGGAGTTTGTCACAATTATCATCATAGAAGTGTCATAAGTATGATAGGAAAAAAATCGTTCGGCCCAAAATGTCACGGATGTGTCCTTTTTTGTAGTGATATGAAGATGATGATATTAGAGTCATGCTAGTGGAGTAATTGTGTTGAGGCTTGCGATTCCCATAGCATGCACGTATGGTGAACCGTTATGTAACGAAGTTGGAGCATGAGGTATTTTTTGATTGCCATCCTTTGTGTGGAGGTCGGGATCGCGTGATGGTTAACTCCTACCAACCCTTCCCATAGGAGCAAGCGTGTAGTGCTTGGTTTCAATGACTAATAGATTTTTGCAATAAGTATGTGAGTTCTTTATGACTAATGTTGAGTCCATGGATTATACGCACTCTCACCCTTCCATCTTTGCTAGCCTCTCTTGTGCCATGCAACTTTCACCGGTACCATACAACCACCATATACCTTCCTCAAAATAGCCACCATACCTACCTATTATGGCATTTCCATAGCCATTCTGAGCCATGCAAGTTTCCACCGTTCTGTTTATTATGACAGCTTTGTCATTGTCATATTGCTTTGCATTATCATGTAATTCATATCGTATTTGTGGCAAAGTCACCTTTCATAATTCTTTCATAAATGTCACTCTTGATTCATTGCACATCCCGGTACACCGCCGGAGGCATTCACATAGAGTCATATTTTTGTTCTAAGTATCGAGTTGTAATTCTTGAGTTGTAAGTAAATAGAAGTGTGATGATCATAATTATTAGAGCATTTTCACATGTGAGGAAATAAAAAAGGAGGCCAAAGAAGCCAAACAAAAAAAGGCCAAAGAACCAAAGAAAAAAAATGAAAAAAATGAAAAAAAAATGTGAGAAAAAGAGAGAAGGGGCAATGTTACTATCCTTTTTCCACACTTGTGCTTCAAAGTAGCACCATGATCTTCATGATAGAGAGTCTCCTATTTTGTCACTTTCAAATACTAGTGGAAATTTTTCATTATAGAACCTGGCTTGTATATTCCAACGATGGGCTTCCTCAAATCGCCCTAGGTCTTCATGAGAAAGCAAGTTGGATGCACACCCACTTAGTTTTTCTTTTTGATCTTTCATAAACTTATTGCTCTAGTGCACCCGTTGCATGGCAATCCCTACTCACTCACATTGATATCTAATGATGGGCATCTTCATAGCCCGATGATACACCTAGTTGATGTGAGACTATCTCCTCATTTTGTCTTCTCCACAACCACCATATTCCATTCCACCTATAGTGCTATGCCCATGGCTCACGCTCATGTATTGCATGAAAGTTGAAAAGGTTTGAGAATAATAAAGTATGAAACAATTGCTTGGCTGAAACCGGGGTTGTGCGAATATTTTGTGTGATGAAGATGGAGCATAGCCAGACTATATGATTTTGTAGGGATAAGCTTTCTTTGGCCATGTTATTTTGAGAAGACATAATTTCTTGTTAGTATGCTTGAAGTATTATTGTTTTTATGTCAATATTATTCTGAATCTTACGGATCTGAACATTCATGCCACAATAAAGAAAATTACATGGATAAATATGTTAGGTAGCATTCCACATCAAAAATTCTGTTTTTACCTTTTACCTACTCGAGGACAAGCAGGAATTAAGCTTGGGGATGATTGATACGTCTCCAACGTATCTATAATTTTTTATTGTTCCATGCTATTATATTATCTGTTTTGGATGTTTTATATGCATTAATATGCTATTTTATATTATTTTTGGGACTAACCTATTAACCAAGAGCCTAGTGCCAGTTCCTGTTTTTCCCTGTTTTTGGGTTTCGCAAAAAAGGAATATCAAACGGAGTCCAAACGGAATAAAACCTTCATGATGATTTTTCTAGGACCAGAAGACAACCAGGAGACTTGGAGATGAAGTCGGAGGAGCCACGAGGCGGCCACAAGGACGGAGGGCGCGCCCCCCACCATTTGGGCCCCTCATGCATTTCCTGACCTAATTCTTTCGCCTATATATTCCAATATATCCCCAAACCAATAGAGGCATCCACGAAAACACTTTTCCACCGCCGCAACCTTATGTACCCGTGAGATGAAGTCGGAGACGCAACAAGGCGGCCACAAGGCAGGAGGGCGCCCAGGGGGGTAGGGCGCGCGCCCCACCCTCATGGGCCCCTCGTAGCCCCCCTGACGTAGTCCCTTTGCCTATATATACTCTTATACCCTGAAAACATCCAGGAGAGCCACGAAACCACTTTTTCACCGACGTACCCTTTTGTACCCGTGAGATCCCATCTAGGGACCTTTTCCGGCGTCCTGCCGAAGGGGGATTCGATCACGGAGGGCTTCCACATTAACACCATTACCTCTCTGAAGAAGCGTGAGTAGTTTACCATAGACCTTTGGGTCCATAGTTATTAGCTAGATGGCTTCTTCTCTCTCTTTGATTCTCAATACATGTTCTCCTCAATGTTCTTGGAGATCTATTTGATGTAATATTCTTTTGCGATGTGTTTGCCGAGATCCGATGAATTGTGGATTTATGATCAAGGTTATCTATGAATATTATTTGGTTCTTCTTTGAATTCTTATATGCATGATTTGATATCTTTGCAAGTCTCAAATATCGGTTTAGTTTGGCCTACTAGATTGATCTTTCTTGCAATGAGAGAAGTGCTTAGATTTGGGTTCAATATTGCAGTGTCCTTTCCAAGTGACAGTAGGGGCAGCAAGGCACGTATTGTATTGTTGCCATCGAGGATAAAAAGATGGGGTTTTCATTATATTGCTTGAGTTAATTCCTCTACATCATGTCATCTTGCTTAATGTGTTACTCTATTCTTTATGAACTTAATACTCTAGATGCATGCTGGATAGCGGTCGATGTGTAGAGTAATAGTAGTAGATGCAGGCAGGAGTCGGTCTACTTGACATGGACGTGATGCCTATGTTCATGATCATTGCCTTAGATATTGTCATAACTATGCGCTTTTCTATCAATCGCTCGGCAGTAATTTTTTCACCCATTGTAATATTTGCTATCTCGAGAGAAGTCACTAGTGAAACCTATGGCCCCCGGGTCTCTTTTCCATATTATTTAATCTCGTTTACATCTTACTAGTTTCCAATCTACTATTTTGCAATATTTTACTTTCCGATCTATAAACCAAAAATACCAAAAATATTTACTTTACGGTTTATCTATCTCTATCAGATCTCACTTTTGCAAGTGACCGTGAAGGGATTGACAACCCCTTGATCGCGTTGGGTGCAAGTTGTTGATTGTTTGTGCAGGTATTCGGTGACTTGTGTGTTGTCTCCTACTGGATTGATACCTTGGTTCTCAAAACTGAGATAAATACTTACGCTACTTTGCTGCATCACCCTTTCCTCTTCAAGGGAAAACCAACGCAAGCTCAAGAGGTAGCAACAACCCACCTGAGAGCGCCAGGGAGCCCAGGCGCCCCCTGGTGGGTTGTGCACTCCTCGACCCACCTCCGGTGCCCATCTTCTAGTATATAAGTCATTTTGACCTAGAAAAAATCAATAGAGGACTTTCGGGATGAAGCGCCGCCGTCTCGAGACGGAACTTGGGCAGGAGCACTTTTGCCTCCGGCGGAGCAATTCCGTCGAGGGAACTTCCCTCCCGGAGGGGGAAACCCTCGTCATCATCATCACCAACAACTCTCTCATCTTCAGGAGGGCAATCTTTATCAACATATTCAACAACACCATCTCCTCTCAAACCCTAGTTCATCTCTTGTGTTCAATCTTTGTACCAAAACTATAGATTGGTGCTTGTGGGTGACTAGTAGTGTTGATTACATCTTGTAGTTGATTGCTATATGGTTTATTTGGTGCAAGATTATATGTTCAGATCCATTATGCTATTTAATACCCCTCTAATCATGAGCATGATTATCATTTGTGAGTAGTTACTTTTGTTCTTGAGGTCATGGGAGAAATCTTGTTGCAAGTAATCATCCATGTGAACTTGATATGTGTTCGATACTTTGATGGTATGTATGTTGTGATTCCCTTAGTGGTGTCATGTGAACGTCAACTACATGACACTTCACCATACTTGTGTTGGAAATATGCCCTAGAGGCAATAATAAATTAGTTATTTTTATTATATTTCCTTGTTCATGATAATCGTTTATTATCCATGCTATAATTGTATTGATAGGACACTCAGATACATGTGTGGGTGCATAGACAACACCATGTCCCTAGTAATCCTCTAGTTGACTAGCTCGTTGATCAATAGATGGTTACGGTTTCCTGACCATGGACATTGGATGTCATTGATAACGGGATCACATCATTAGGAGAATGATGTGATGGACAAGACCCAATCCTAAGCCTAGCACAAAGATTGTGTAGTTCGTATGCTAAAGCTTTTCTAATGTCAAGTATCATTTCCTTAGACCATGAGATTGTGCAACTCCCGGATACCGTAGGAATGCTTTGGGTGCACCAAACGTCACAACATAACTGGGTGGCTATAAAGGTGCACTATGGGTATCTCCGAAAGTGTCTGTTGGGTTGGCACGAATCGAGACTGGGATTTGTCACTCCGTGTAACGGAGAGGTATCTCTGGGCCCACTCGGTAGGACATCATCATAATGTGCACAATGTGACCAAGGGGTTGATCACGGGATGATGTGTTACGGAACGAGTAAAGAGACTTGCCGGTAACGAGATTGAATAAGGTATCAGGATACCGACGATCGAATCTCGGGCAAGTACAATACCACTAGACAAAGGGAATTGAATACGGGATTGATTGAATCCTCGACATCGTGGTTCATCCGATGAGATCATCATGGAACATGTGGGAGCCAACATGGGTATCTAGATCCCGCTCTTGGTTATTGGCCGAAGAATTGTCTCGCTCATGTCTGCATGGTTCCCGAACCCATAGGATTTACACACTTAAGGTTCGGTGACGCTAGGGTTATAGGGAATAGATATACGTGGTTACCTAATTTTGTTCGGAGTTCCGGATGAGATCTCGGACGTCACGAGGAGTTCCGGAATGGTCCGGAGGTAAAGATTTATATATGGGAAGTCCTGTTTTGGTCACCGGAAAAGTTTCGGGTGTTATCAGTAATGTACCAGGACCACCGGGAGGGTCCCGGGGGTGCACCAAGTGGGGCCACCGGCACCAGAGGGCTGCATGGGCCAAGTGTGGGAGGGGACCAGCCCCAGGTGGGCTGGTGTGCCCCTCCACCAGGGCCCAAGGCGCCTAGGGTTTGGGGAGGGGGCGCCTCCACCTTACTTGGGGGGCAAGTTTCCCCCTCTCCCCCCTTGGCCGCCACCCTAGATGGGTTTTGGGGCTGCCGCACCCCTTGGGGTGGGAACCCTAGAGGGGGCTCAGCCCCCTCCCTCTCCCCTATATATTGTTGAGGTCTTTGGGTCTGCAAACATAAGAGTTTCCACCTCTCCCTGGCGCAGCCCTACCTCTCTCCCTCCTCGTCTCTCGCGGTGCTTGGCGAAGCCCTGCTGGAATACCACGCTCCTCCATCACCACCACGCTGTTGTGCTGCTGCTGGACAGAGTCTTCCCCAACCTCTCCCTCTCTCCTTGCTGGATCAAGGCATGGGAGACGTCACTGGGCTGCATGTGTGTTGAACGCGGAGGTGTCGTCCGTTCGGCACTAGGATCTCCGGTGATTTGGATCACGACGAGTACGACTCCTTCAACCCCGTTCTCTTGAACGCTTCCGCTTAGCGATCTACAAGGGTATGTAGATGCACTCCCCTCTCTCTCGTTGCTAGTCTCTCCATAGATAGATCTTGGTGACTCGTAGGAAAATTTTGAATTTCTGCTACGTTCCCCAACAGTGGCATCATGAGCTAGGTCTATTGCGTAGGTTCTATGCACGAGTAGAACACAAGTTGTTGTGGGCGTTGATTTTGTTCAATATGCTTACCGTTACTAGTCCTATCTTGTTTCGACGGTATTGTGGGATGAAGCGGCCCGGACCGACCTTACACGTACACTTACGTGAGACAGGTTCCACCGACTGACATGCACTTGTTGCATAAGGTGGCTAGCGGGTACCAGTCTCTCCCACTTTAGTCGGATCGGATTCGATGAAAAGGGTCCTTATGAAGGGTAAATAGCAATTGGCATATCACGTTGTGGCTTTTGCGTAGGTAAGAAAATGTTCTTGCTACAAACCCATAGCAGCCACGTAAAACATGCAAACAACAATTAGAGGATGTCTAACTTGTTTTTGCAGGGTATGCTATGTGATGTGATATGGCCAAGAAGGATGTGATGAATGAAATATATGTGATGTATGAGATTGATCATATTCTTGTAATAGGAATCATGACTTGCATGTCAATGAGTATGACAACCGACAGGAGCCATAGGAGTTGTCTTTATTTATTGTATGACATGCATGTCACTGAATAACGCCATGTAATTACTTCACTTTATAGCTAAACCGTTAGCCATAGTAGTAGAAGTAATAGTTGGCGAGACAACTTCATGGAGACACGATGATGGAGATCATGGTGTCATGCCGGTGACAATGATGATCATGGAGCCCCGAAGATGGAGATCAAAAGGAGCAAAATGATATTGGCCATATCATGTATCTTTTTGATTGCATGTGATGTTTATCATGTTTATGCATCCTATTTTCTTAGAATGACGGTAGTAAATAAGATGATCCCTCATTAAAATTTCAAGAAAGTGTTCCCCTAATTGTGCACCATTGCGAAAGTTCGTTGTTTCGAAGCACCACGTGATGATCGGGTGTGATAGATTCTAACGTTCACATACAACGGGTGTAAGCCAGATTTACACACGCGAAACACTTAGGTTGACTTGATGAGCCTAGCATGTACAGACATGGCCTCGGAACACAAGAGACCGAAAGGTCGAGCATGAGTCGTATAGTAGATACGATCAACATGAAGATGTTCACCGATGATGACTAGTCCGTCTCATGTGATGATCGGACACGGCCTAGTTGACTCGGATCATGTAATAACTTAGATGACTAGAGGGATGTCTATCTGAGTGGGAGTTCATTAGATGAACCTAATTATCCTGAACATAGTCAAAAGCCCTTTGCAAATTATGTCGTAGCTCGCGCTTTAGTTCTACTGTTTTAGATATGTTCCTAGAGAAAAAAAATTGAAAGTTGATAGTAGCAATTATGCGGACTGGGTCCGTAAACTGAGGATTGTCCTCATTGCTGCGTAGAAAGCTTGTGTCCTTAATGCACCGCTCAGTGTGCTGAACCCCGAACGTCGTCTGTGGACGTTGCGAACATCGGACATACACGTTTTGACAACTACGTGATAGTTCAGTTAAACGGTTTAGAGTTGAGGCACCAAAGACGTTTTTGAAACGTCGCGGAACATATGAGATGTTTCAAGGGCTAAAATTGGGATTTCAGGCTCGTGCCCACGTCAAGAGGTATAAGACCTCCGGCGAGTTTCAAACTAAGGGAGAAAAGCTCAATCGTTGAGCTTGTGCTCAGATTGTCTGAGTACAAAAATTACTTGAATCGAGTGGGAGTTGATCTTCCAGATGAGATAGTGATGTTTCTCCAAAGTCATTGCCACCAAGCTGCTAGAGCTTCGTGATGAACTATAACATATCAGGGATAGATATGATGATCCTTGAAATATTCGCAGTGTTTGACACCGCGAAAGTAGAAATCAAGAAGGAGCATCAATTGTTGATGGTTAGTAAAACCACTAGTTTAAAGAAGGGCAAGGGCAAGAAGGGATACTTCATGAAACAGCAAAACAGTTGCTTCTCTAGTGAAAACCCAAGGTTGAACCCAAACCCGAGACTAAGTGCTTCTGTAATGAGAGGAACGGACACTGAAGCAGAACCACCCTAGATACTTGGTAGATAAGAAGGCAGGCAAGGTCGATAGAAGTATATTGGATATACATTATGTTAATGTGTACTTTACTAGTACTCCTAGTAGCACCAGGGTATTAGATACTGGTTCGGTTGCTAAGTGTTAGTAACTCGAAATAAAAGCTACGGAATAAACGGAGACTAGCTAAAGGTGAGCTGACGATATGTGTTGGAAGTGTTTCCAAGGTTGATGTGATCAAGCATCGCACGCTCCCTCTACCATCGAGATTTGGTGTTTGCGTTGAGCATAGACATGATTGGATTATGTCTATCGCAATACAGTTATTCATTTAAGGAGAATAATGGTTACTCTGTTTATTTGAATAATACCTTCAATGGTCTTGCACCTAAAATGAATGGTTTATTGAATCTCGATCATAGTGATACACATGTTCATGCCAAAAGATATAAGATAGTACTACCTACTTGTGGCACTGCCATGTAAGTCATATTGGTATAAAACGCATGAAGAAGCTCCATGTTGATGGATCTTTGGACTCACTCGTTTTTGAAAAGTTTGGGACATGCGAACCATGTCTATTGGTATATACGCATGGAGAAACTCCATGCAGATGGATCGTTTGGACTCACTTGATTTTGAATCACTTGAGACATGCAAATCATACCACATGGGCAAGATGACTGAAAATCCTCGTTTCCAGTAAGATGGAACATGAAAGCAACTTGTTGGAAGTAATACATTTTGATGTGTGCAGTCCAATGAATGCTGAGGCACGCAGTGGATATCATTATGTTCTTACTTCACAGATGATTTGAGTAGATGTTGAGTATATTTACTTGATGAGACACAAGTCTGAATTATTGAAAGGTTCAAGTAATTTCAGAGTGAAGTTGAAGATCTTCGTGACAAGAGGATAAAATGTCTATGATATGATCATAGAGATGAATATCTGAGTTGCGAGTTTGGTACACAATTGAGACATTCTGGAAACTGTTCCACAACTAACACCGCCTGGAACACCATAGTGTGATGGTGTGTCCGAACATCATAGATGCACCCTATTGGATATGGGGCATACCATGATGTCTCTTATCGAATTACCATATCGTTCATGGGTTAGGCATTAGAGACAACCGCATTCACTTTAAATAGGGCACCACGTATTTCCGTTGAGATGACACCGTATGAACTATGGTTTAGAGAAACCTAAGCTGTCGTTTCTTGAAAGTTTGGGGCTGCGACGCTTATGTGAAAAAATTTCATCGTGATAAGCTCGAACCCAAAATGGATAAATACATCTTCATAGGATACCCAAAATGGTTGGGTATACCTCCTATCTCAGATCCGGAAGCAAGAGTAATTGTTTCTAGAAACGGGTCCTTTCTCGAGGAAAAGTTTCTCTCGAAAGAATTGAGTGGGAGGATGGTGGAAACTTGATGAGGTTACTGAACCATCACTTCAACTAGTGTGTAGCAGGGCATAGGAAGTTGTTCCTGTGGCACCTACACCAATTGAAGTGGAAGCTGATGATAGTGATCATGAAACTTCGGATCAAGTCACTACCGAACCTCATAGGACGACAAGGACGCGTACTGTTTCAGAGTGGTACGGTAATCCTGTCTTGGAGGTCATGTTGCTAGACAACAATGAACCTACGAGCTATGGAGAAGCGATGGTGGGCCCGGATTCCAACAAATGGCTCGAGGCCATAAAAATCCGAGAGAGGATCCATGTATGAGAACAAAGTGTGGACTTTGGAAGAACTACTTGATGGTCGTAAGGTTGTTGGGTACAGATGGATTTTAAAAGGAAGACAGACAATGATGGTAAGTATCACCATTAAGAAAGCTCGACTTGTCGTTAAGATGTTTTCCGACAAGTTCAAGGAGTTGACTACGATGAGACTTTCTCACTCGTAGCGATGCTAAGAGTCTGTTGGAATTGGATTAGCAGTTACTGCATTATTTATGAAATCTTGCAGATAGGATGTCAAAACATTATTTCCTCGACTATTTTCTTGAGGAAAGGTTGTATGTGATACAACCAGAAGGTTTTGACAATCCTGAAAGACGCTAACAAGTATGCAAAGCTCCAGCAATCCTTCTAAGGACTAGAGTAAGCATCTCGGAGTTGGAATGTACGCTTTGATGAGATGATCAAAGATTTTGGGTTTATACAAAGTTTATGAGAAACTTGTATTTCCAAAGAAGTGAGTGGGAGCACTATAGAATTTCTGATGAGTATATGTTGTTGACATATTGTTGATCAGAAATGATGTAGAATTTCTAGAAAGCATATAGGGTTATTTGAAAAGTGTTTTTCAATAGAAAACCTGGATTAAGCTGCTTGAACATTGAGCATCAAGATCTATGAGGATAGATCAAAAACGCTAAATGGTACTTTCAAATGAGCACATACCTTGACATGATCTTGAAGGTGTTCAAGATGGATCAGTCAAAGGAGTTCTTGCCTGAGTTGTAAGGTATGAAGTTAAGACTTAAAGCTCTACCACGGCAGAAGAAAGAGGAAGGATGAAGGTCGTCCCCTATGCTTTTGACATAGGCTCTATACGGTATGCCATGCTGAGTACCGCACCTGATGTGTGCCTTGCCACATGTCTGGCAAGAGGGTACAAAGGTGATCCAGGAGTGGATCACTAGATAGCGGTCAAAATTATCCTTAGAGGAATAAGGAAATGTTTCTCGATTATGGAGGTGATAAAGAGTTCGGCGTAAAGGGTTACGTCGATGCAAGCTTTAACACCTATCCGAATGACTCTGAGTAGCAAACCGGATACGTATAGTGGAGCGACCATTTGGAATAGCTCCAAGTGGAGCGTGGAAGCAGCATTTACAATATGACCTATAGATTTGCGAAATACATACGGATCTGAATGTTGCAGACCCGTTGACTAAAACCTCTCTCACAAGCAAAACATGATCAAACCCCAGAACTCATTGAGTCTTAATCACATGATGATGTGAACTAGTTTAGTGACACTAGTAAACTCTTTGGATGTTGGTCACATGGCGATGTGACATGTCAGTGTTAATCACATGGCGATGTGAACTATATTATTGACTCTAGTACAAGTGGGGGACTGTTGGAAATTATGCCCTAGAGGCAATAATAAATTAGTTATTATTATTATATTTCCTTGTTCATGATAATCGTTTATTATCCATGCTATAATTGTATTGATAGGAAACTCAGATACATGTGTGGGTACATAGACAACACCATGTCCCTAGTAAGCCTCTAGTTGACTAGCTCGTTAATCAATAGATGGTTACCGTTTCCTGACCATGGACTTTGGATGTCGTTGATAACGGGATCACATCATTAGGAGAATGATGTGATGGACAAGACCCAATCCTAAGCCTAGCACAAAGATCGTGTAGTTCGTATGCTAAAGCTTTTCTAATGTCAAGTATCATTTCCTTAGACCATGAGATTGTGCAACTCCCGGATACCGTAGGAATGCTTTGGGTGCACCAAATGTCACAACGTAACTGGGTGGATATAAAGGTGCACTACGGGTATCTCCGAAAGTGTCTGTTGGGTTGGCATGAACCGAGACTGGGATTTGTCACTCCGTGTAATGGAGAGGTATCTCTGGGCCCACTCGGTAGGACATCATCATAATGTGCATAATGTGACCAAGGGGTTGATCACGGGATGATGTGTTAAAGAACGAGTAAAGAGACTTGCCGGTAACGAGATTGAACAAGGTATCGGGATACCGACAATCGAATCTCGGGCAAGTACAATACCGCTAGACAAAGGGAATTGAATACGGGATTGATTGAATCCTCGACATCGTGGTTCATCCGATGAGATCGTCGTGGAACATGTGGGAGCCAACATGGGTATCCAGATCCCGCTGTTGGTTATTGGCCGGAGAGTTGTCTCGGTCATGTCTACATGGTTCCCGAACCCGTAGGGTCTACACACTTAAGGTTCGGTGACGCTAGGGTTATAGGGAATAGATATACGTGGTTACCGAATGTTGTTCGGAGTCCCGGATGAGATCCCGGACGTCACGAGGAGTTCCGGAATGGTCCGGAGGTAAATATTTATATATGGGAAGTCCTGTTTTGGTCACCGAAAAAGTTTCGGGTGTTATCGGTAATGTATCGGGACCATCGGGAGGGTCCCGGGGGTCCACCAAGTGGGGCCACCGGCCCCAGAGGACTGCATGGGACAAGTGTGGGAGGGGACCAGCCCCAGGTGGGCTGGTGCCCCCCCCCCACCCCACCAGGGCCCAAGGCGCCTAGGGTTTGGGGAGGGGGCGCCTCCACCTTACTTGGGGGGCAAGTTTCCCCCTCTCCCCCCTTGGCCGCCACCCTAGATGGGTTTTGGGGCTGCCGCACCCCTTGGGGTGGGAACCCTAGAGGGGGCGCAGCCCCCTCCCTCTCCCCTATATATAGTTGAGGTCTTTGGGGCTGCAAACACAAGAGTTTCCACCTCTCCCTGGCGCAGCCCTACCTCTCTCCCTCCTCGTCTCTCGCGGTGCTTGGCGAAGCCCTGCTGGAATACCACGCTCCTCCATCACCACCACACGGTTGTGCTGCTGCTGTATGGAGTCTTCCCCAACCTCTCCCTCTCTCCTTGCTGGATCAAGGCATGGGAGACGTCACCGGGTTGCACGTGTGTTGAACGCGGAGGTGCCGTCCGTTCGGCACTAGGATCTCCGGTGATTTAGATCATGACGAGTACGACTCCTTCAACCCCGTTCTCTTGAACGCTTCCGCTTAGCGATCTACAAGGGTATGTAGATGCACTTCCCTCTCTCTCGTTGCTAGTCTCTCCATAGATAGATCTTGGTGACTCGTAGGAAAATTTTGAATTTCTGCTACGTTCCCCAACAACTTGGGCCTAAGGGAATGCATTGTGGAGTAGTTATTAGATGATGGGTTGCGAGAGTGACAGAAGCTTAAACCCTAGTTTATGCGCTACTCTGTAAGGGGCTGATTTGGATCCAAAAGTTTAATGCTATGGTTAGATTTATTCTTAATACTTTTCTCATAGTTGCGGATGCTTGCAAGGGGGTTAATCATAAGTAGGAGGTTTGTTCAAGTAAGAACAGCACCTAAGCACCGGTCCACACACATATCAAATTATCAAAGTAGCGAACACAAATCAAACTAACATGATGAAAGTAACTAGATGAAATTCCCATGTACCCTCAAGAACACTTTGCTTATCATAAGAGATTGTTTTTGCCTGTCCTTTGCCTCAAAAGGATTGGGCTACCTTGCTTCACTTTTGTTACCGTTACCGTTACTTGTCTGTTACAAATTACCTTGCTATCAAACTACTCATTACTTATAATTTCAGTACTTGCAGAGAATACCTTGCTGAAAACTACTTGTCATTGATCCCCTATACTAGTGGGTCATCAAGGCTATTTTCTGGCGCCGTTGCCGGGGAGTGAAGCGCTCTTGGTAAGTGGAAATCGGTAAGGAAAAATTATTACTACGCGCTGAAATTTATTGTCACTTGTTACTATGGAGAACAATTCTTTGAGGGGTTTGTTCGGGGTATCTTCACCTCAATCGGAACCACGATTAGTTACCCCTGAACCTACTACACCTACTGAAAATATTGGTTATGAAATTCCTTCGGGTATGATAGAACAACTGCTAGCTAATCCATATGCAGGAGATGAGACCGAACATCCTGATGTGCACTTGATATATGTGGATGAAATGTGCGGATTATAAGCTTGCAGGTTTACCCGGAGATGGAGCTAAGAAGAAGGCTTTCCCTTTATCTTTGAAGGGAAATGCATTGGCATGGTATAGGCTATGCAATGACATTGGATCTTGGAATTGAAATCGATTGAAATTGGAATTTCACCAAAAAAATTTATCCTATGCATCTAGTTCATCGTGATCGGAATAATATATATAATTTTTGGCCTCGTGAAGGAGAAAGTATCGCTCTAGCTTGGGGGAGGCTTAAGTCAATGTTATATTCATGCCCCAATCATGAGCTCTCAAGATAAATTATTATTCAGAATTATCATGCTCGACTTTCTCGTGATGATCAATCCATGCTTGATACTTCTTGTACCGGTTCCTTTATGAAGAAGACTATTGAATTCGGGTGTGATCTTTTAGAAAGAATTAAATGCAACTCTAAAGATTGGGAACTCGACGAAGGTAAGGAGTCAGGTATTAAGCTTCAATATGATTGTGTTAAATCTTTTATAAATACCATTGCTTTTCAAAAGTTTAGCACTAAATATGGACTTGACTGTGAAATAGTAGCCTCCTTTTGTGAATCATTTGCTACTCATGTTGATATCCCTAAGGAGAAGTAGTTTAAATGTCACCCATCTATTAAAGAAGAAACTAAAGAACCGGTAATAGTTAAAGATGAAACTATTATCTATAATGTTGAAGTAGTTGTTCCTACTGCTTATATTGAAAATCCACCTTTCCCTATTAGGATTAAGGAACATGCTAGAGTTTCAGCTGTGGTCAATAAAAGATATATTAAAACATCCAAGCCTGCTAAACAAATCAAGGTAGAACCTAGTGTTGCTATGGTTAAAGATCTCCTGGTAGAAAATATAGATGGGCATGTTATTTACTTCTGTGATGAAGCTGCTAGAATTGCCAAACCCGATGAAAAATATAAACATAGACCCGTTGTTGGCATGCCTGTTGTCTCGGTCAAAATAGGAGATCACTGTTATCATGGTTTATGTGACTTAGGTGCTAGAGTGAGTGCTATTCCTTTTACCTTATATCAAGAAATTATGAATGATATAGCACCCGCTGAAATAAAAGACATAGATGTTACTATTAAACTTGATAATAGAGACACCATCACACCACTTGGGATTGTTAGAGATGTTGAAGTCTTGTGTGGGAAAATAAAATATCCTACTGATTTTCTTGTTCTTGGTTCGCCACAAGATGACTTTTGTCCCATTATCTTTGGTAGACCTTTCTTGAACACCATTAATGCTAAAATAGATTGTGAGACACAAAATGTCGCTGTAAGTTTTGGTGATAGTCTCATGAGTTTAATTTTTCTAAGTTTAATAGAAAGCACCATAAGAAAGAGTTGCCTAGTAAGGATGAAATAATTGGTCTTGCTTCTATTGTTGTTCCTCCTACCGATCCACTAGAACAATATTTGCTAGACCATGAAAATGATATGCATCTGCATGAAAGAAATGAAATAGATAAAATTTTGTTTGAACAACGACCTCTGCTTAAACACAATTTGCCTATTGAAACTCTAGGAGGTCCTCCTCCACCTAAAGGGGATCCTATGTTTGAATTAAAACAATTGCCAGACACTTTGAAATATGTTTATCTTGATGAGAAAAAGATATATCATGTTATTATTAGTGCTAACCTTTCATAACATGAAGAAGAAATATTATTGAAGGTTCTAAAGAAGCATCGAGCTGCCATTGGATATACTCTTGATGATTTAAAGGGCATTAGCCCCACTCTCGGTCAGCACAAAATTAATATGGAACCTGATGCTAAACCCATTGTTGATCACCAACGATGTTTAAATCCTAAAATGAAAGAAGTGGTAAGAACAGAAATGCTAAAGCTTCTGGAAGCAGGTATAATATATCCCATGGCTGATAGTAGATGGGTAAGTCCCGTTCATTGTGTTCCTAAAAAGGGAGGTATTACAGTTGTTCTTAATAATAAGAATGAACTTACTCCACAAAGAATTGTTACTGGTTATAGAATGGTAATCGATTTTAGAAAATTAAATAAAACAACTAGAAAAGATCATTACCCTTTGCCTTTTATTGATCAAATGCTAGAAAGATTGTCAAAGAACACATATTTTAGTTTCCTTGATGGATATTATGTTTTTTCTCAAATACATGTCTCATAACCTGATCAAGAGAAAACCACCTTTACTTGTCCTTTTGGAACTTATGCTTATAGATGTATGCCTTTTGGTTTATACAATGCACCTGCTACCTTTCAAAGATGTATGACTGCTATATTCTCTTATTTTTGTGAAAATATTGTTGAGGTTTTCATATATGATTTTTCCATTTACGAAATTTCTTTTGATGATTGCTTAAGCAAACTTGATCGAGTTTTGCAGAGATGTGAGGAAACTAATCTTGTCTTGAAGTGGGAGAAGTGCCACTTTATGCTTAATGAAGGTATTGTCTTGGGACATAAATTTTCTGCACGAGGTATTGAGGTGGATAAAGCTAAAGTCGATGCAATTGAGAAAATGCCATGTAGTAAAGATATCAAAGGTATTTGTAGTTTCCTCGGTCATGTTGGTGTCTATAGGAGGGTTATTAAGTTGGAGAATATATTTTTTGTACAACTCTCATTTTAGATTCTTTGCAGGCAAACTTCTGTCCAAATGGGAAGGACCATATGTTATCGAGGAGGTTTATCGATCTGGAGCCATCAAAATAAATAATGCCGAAGGTACTAACCTGAAGGTTGTCAACAGGCAAAGAATAAAACATTATATCTCAGGTACGCCCATTAATGTTGAAAGCAATATTATCCAAACTATGACACCGGAAGAACACATAAAGGAAACCTTCCGGAATACTCTGGAATCGTGGAAAAAGAGGAGGTACATGATACAGTAAGTAAACAGGCTCCGAAAAATCCGCAAAAATGTTTTCCGTCAGTTTTGGAATATATTAAAAATTAGGAAAATAAGAAACAGCCAGGAAGGTAACCCTGGTGGGCACAAGACACCAGGGCGCACCTTGCAAGGCACGCCCACGTGGGTTGTGCCCGCCTCGGGTACCTTCCAGACTCCGTTTTTCTTCCATTTGCTTGTTTCCCAAGATAAAAAATCTTTATATACCCCCCGAACCTATTGACCACCGTATCGCAGAGAAATCTTCTATTTTCCTTTCCTTGCTGTTTTCTGACAGATCTAATTCACCATGGCCGCTTCGAGCTCCTCCAAGGACAAGTTCTTCGAGAACGTCATCAACCCACATCCGTGGGAGGTGATGCAGCACCCTCAAGCTATCGAGATGCGTGAGGGGGTGCTTCACATCAGCGATGTGCAAGGCCCCAAGGGTACGGGGTCCATGGAGGCTAGCTAGGCTTGAAGCTATGGATCAGGAGGTCTTTCGGTGCAAGGGGATGGTGGAACATGGACTCAATGCCAATCACCTCATGATCGCGGATTACGCCCGTGATCTCAAGGTGGATGGAAAGTCCATGAAGGACATCCTCTTCACCTTCAACGAGCAAATCAACTTCTCCAAAACCAAGTCTTTGAATATGAGGCAAGGTTTAAAGGCATGAGTTTGGCTGCCAGTTGCAGGATCTGCGAGACTAAATCCTCCTCTTATGATGGTGAGCCCCTGCCATGGAAACCCGAGGGTAAGATTGCTACCACTTCATCACCACCGCCTCCATCTTCATCACCAAAGGAGACTTGAGTATCGAGTATGGGCACCCCCCTTGGCTTGTGCCAAGCTTGGGGAAGCTGCCCTGGTATCGTATCACCTCCACTATGTTTTACCTTTACTTATCTTAGTTCAATCCATAGTTATCTTTTGCTTTAGATGAATAAAAGTTTAGTTCGATCCTTTCTTTTTGAGTGTTTGCTTAGTGATCTATCCTTGTAATCGTGTGTGAGATATATAATAAATTTTAGTTTGAGTTTTGTTTTCTTTACTTACATGTTCAATAAAAAGAAAGGAAATAAATGAAAAATATCATATGCCAATCTTACAGTAAGTAATGACATCACATAAGGAATAGTATAAGTAGAAAATTTTGTCAGAGATTGGCAAACATAGCATTGGTCAATGATGAAATTCATGAAAAAATTAATAAGGGAAGAGAAGATTCACATGCAAATACACTATCTTGGACATCTTTTGTGATTGTGAGCCCCCATCAAAATATTATATGCCAAAATTGTTAACATTGGACAAGGAAGACAATGTAATGATTTACGTTTGTTCATATTCACATAGAAGTTATGTTGTCATAGATCCTTTAACATGTGGTGCTTACCCCTCCATCTTTGCTAGCCAAAAATTCCGCACTAAGTAGAGATACTACTTGTGCATCAAAAAACCCTTAAACCCACATCTTATTTTGAGAGTCCACCATACCTACCTATGGATTGAGTAAGATCCTTCAAGTAAGTTGGCATCGGTGCAATAAGGCAACAAAAATTGCTTCTAAAAGTGTTGGATCATTTAGTGTAAGAGAAAACTGAGCGTTGTACGAACTTGTGATGGCAAAGAATAAAAGCGACAGACTACATAATAAAGGTTGCTATCATAAGGGGCAATATAATGTGACATTATTTTGCACTAACAGATTTAGCGTACAAACAAAAAGCGCATGGCAACCTCTGCTTCCCTCTGTGAAGGGCCTATCTTTTACGTTTATGTATTTACTTTTATGCAAGAGTCAAAGTATTTCCCTCTATTCCTTTTTATTTTCCCTTTTGGCAAGCACCATGTGGTGAGGAAAGATCTAGGCACATATATCCAGTTGGATATGGGTGGCATGAGTTATTATTGTTGACATCACCCTTGAGGAGAATATGTTGGGAGGCGAAATTATAAGCCCCTGTCTTTCTATGTGTACAATTGAAACTTTTTGCTCATGTGTATCCAATGAGTGTTAGCAATCATAGAAGACTATATGATGGTTGAGTATGTGGACTTGCCAAAAGGTTCCGATACGTGACCCTTCCCTGAAAAGATGATGAATTGTAGTTGCAAAGTTGACTGAGAACATAGTTTGTTAGTTTTCAATAGAGTTTATGCTTTATACTTCGATGTTGTGATGAACTGTTACTTATTCATGAGAAGTTATATGATAGAAGTTTTATGATAAAAGTTCTATAATAAAGTTTTATGTTAAAGCTTGTTGCTACTATAATAATATACATGATGCTTCTATGTTCGTATTTTGTTTTTATCGACACCTCTCTCTCTAAGCATATGGACATGTTTTTTGATTTTGGTTTTCGCTTGAGGACAAGCAAGGTCTAAGCTTGGGGGAGTTGATACGTCCATTTTGCATCATGTTTTCCTACTATTATTTATAATGTTTTTATGCAGAATAATGCTTTTTGGAGTAATTCTAATGCCGTTTATCTCATAATATGCAAGGTTCACACAAAGAGGGAGAATACCAGCAGCTGGAATTCTGGACCTGAAAAAACTACGGCAGGCCACCTATTCTGCACAACTCCAAATGAGCTGAAACTTCACGGGATTTTTTAATGGATAAATAAGAATTGTTGGAGCAAATAACCACCAGAGGGGGCCCACCAGGTGGGTACAACCCACCTAGGCACGCCAGGGAGCCCAGGCGCCCCCTGGTGGGTTGTGCCCTCCTCGGCCCACCTCCGGTGCCCATCTTCTAGTATATGTCATTTTGACCTAGAACAAAAATCAGGAGAGTACTTTCGGGATGAAGCGCCGCCGTCTCGAGGCGAAACTTGGACAGGAGCACTTTTGTCCTTGGGCGGAGCGATTCCGCCGGGGAACTTCCCTTCCGGAGAGGGGAAATCATCGTCATCATCATCACCAACAACTCTCCCATCTTGGGGAGGGCACCATCAACATCTTCAAAAGCACCAGCTCCTCTTAAACCCTAGTTCATCTCTTGTGTTCAATCTTTGCACCGGAACTCTAGATTGGTGCTTGTGGGTGACTAGTAGTGTTGATTACATCTTGTAGTTGATTACTATATGGTTTATTTGGTGGAAGATTATATGGTCAGATCCATTATGCTATTTAATACCCCTCTAATCATGAGCATGATTATCATTTTTGAGTAGTTACTTTTGTTCTTGAGGTCATGGGAGAACTCTTGTTGCAAGTAATCATGTGAACTTGATATGTGTTCGATATTTTGATGGTATGTATGTTGTGATTTCCTTAGTGGTGTCATGTGAACGTCGACTACATGACACTTCACCATACTTGGGCCTAAGTGAATGCATTGTGGAATAGTTATTAGATTATGGGTTGCGAGAGTGACAGAAGCTTAAACTCTAGTTTATGCGCTACTCCGTAAGGGGTTGATTTGGATCCAAAAGTTTAATGCTATGTGTCGTGGAATTATCACGTCAGATGTCCTAGTGAGACGACTTAGTCGTGGAACCATCGTGACTAGGTTAGCTTAGAGGGGTTAAACCGGACAAAGGACACGGGGAGTTTATACTGGTTCGGCCCCTTGCAGTGAAGGTAAAAGCTTACGATCCAGTTGTGGTGGAATTGATGGGGTCTCGATAACCAGGGAGCGAATCCGCTTTGCCTAGTTCTCGAGTTGTTGTTTCTTGTCCCTGAACCGCCACCGGGTCGTCCATTTATATAAACAGGTTGATGCCCGGCGGTTTACAGAATCCCGAGGCCGGCTCATACATGTGTCCGGCTCGGTTTCTTCCTTTCTCTATCTTACAATACAAGTTACAAATCTCATGGCGGTTTATGTCTATGGGCCCTAATCTGCCCTTGGGCTCTGGGCCTTTTAGTCTCTGTAGTAAAGAGCCATACTCTTTGTCTTCATGGGCTTCAATACGGATGATTCCTTGTGAGTATAATCCGGCCCCTCCTGGGCGGTTTATACTCAGTAGTTATATCCCCAACATTAGGCCCCAGATTGGTTTGAACTTGTTCATGTCAATCTTCAATTTAGAAAAATTCTATCTTGAACATCTTCGTGTTATCCTTGTAAACCGCCATGATATCATCTTCACGTGAACCTTCAAACCGCCGTGACATCATCTTCTGAAATCGTAATAAATCGCCATGACGTCATCTGCTTATAAAAAAACATGTAAATACTTCCCTTTATTAATTAACCTCCGAAGACTGAGGCGACAACTGTATCACATCCATTTTTGGGGTTCCTCGATTCCCGCGCCTGTCACTTACCCCTTCGCCTTATAAATAGGGCTGAGGTCCTTTTCTTTTTTTTCCTTGCCTCTTCGTCTTTCTTCCACCTCACATCGCCTCAGAGCTTGAGCACAGCCGCCGCCGTCAACCTTCACCTCTACTCCAACCACGGCCACTGCATCAACCTGGTTAGATCAGAGAAACGCGGCGCCTCTCCGCTACTCCTTCAACCTCTGTAAGTTCTCTCTCCCTCTTCCCCAGATCTGTTGCTAGGGTTTCAGTGTTCTTCAGTGTTCGTCCGTGTTATTCACTTTGTCCCTTGCTGCCACATTGAAGCTTGATAAAACTTGATATTCTTCTTGTGTGGCCGTAGTTTAAAGTCCATTTTTTCTTATCATAACATCCCTTCTTCAGTCAATAGATCCCATCTGGTTTTTCACTGTTCCGCTGTCACCTCTTAGGGCTCTGAAATTTTCTCCTTTTTAGCACCGCGGTAGATCTGAAATTATAATGTCCACTTGCAGAACCTGTTTGTACAATTAATTAGCAATTTCTCAAATCTGTAACTTTTTGCACTATTGTCGTCGGTTTAACCTCTAGAAACTGATAATCCGCCAGGTACCATTAGCCCTCTCTTAAACCGCCAACTCATCCTTAATATCAGAGCCCAGTTTATCATGCCCATATGTTTCGATATCTCCTTCCCCTGGTATGATGACGGTTTATACCTATCAATTATGAACCGTAAACCGGCTTCAATCCTTTTTTACAGCTTGTCATCAAAATGGCCAAACAGTTCTATGCCTGCAATTGGGTCCGTTCCCTGGTTACTGAAGAGCAACTCACTGGGTATGTTGTGACCGGTGGTTTACCAAGCAAAGAAAACATCCATTGGCGAGTCCCGGGTACTGAAAATCCTCCTGAACCCCAAGATGGAGAAGTGATTGTATTTGTTGATCATCTGAATCGAGGGTTCAGCCCTCCCGGATCAAAATTCTTCCGTGATGTACTTGCTAGCTTCCATCTCCACCCTCAATATATTGGACCGAACTCCGTGTCCAATATTTGCAATTTTCAAGTATTTTGCGAAGTCTATCTGCAAGAAGAACCCACTGTGGAGCTATTCCGGGATTTCTTTTACTTAAACTGTCGTACTGGATTTACGAACGGGCCCAACACTGAACTTGGCGGAGTATCAATTCAGAAAAGGAAAGATGTAAATTTTCCTCACGCCAAACACCACAGTCACCCCAAGGACTGGAATCAGACTTGGTTTTACTGCCGAAACACTGCCCCTGATGATGAAAATCCTCTGCCGGGTTATCGTGCTCACCGGTTTACTAGTGAACATCCATTCCCCCAATGACTTACTGCCAAGGAACGATCCAAATACGCACCACAGCTTTCCAAGCTCTGAGCCTTTATGGCGAACAGTTTAACCGGCATTGACCTTGTCCGTTGCTGGGTTTCTTGGAGCATCTTACCTTTAAGCCGTCGCACCGGTTTAATGTGCGAGTATACTTGGGATGTCAAAGACCCTCAGCGGCACATTGATATTCAGCTATCTGACGACGAAATTACTGAAGCTGTCAAAAGGACGCTGGATGAACCGATGTCTGAATGCAGCAAGACAGGGCTTAGTCCCTTTTATGTCTCCAATAAACCGCCAGCTATAAGAATTACATCCTTCTTGCTTTAATCTGCCCCCTTTTAAATGCTTTCTTATAACCTTCTGTTCATATTTGGAGGGTAATGATCCGTTCTGGAAGAGGAAACCACAGGACAAACCGGCAAAAACGCAGGATAAACCGGTGAAAGCGCCTCACCAAAAAACCAAGGTCACAAAGAAACCTGCGAAGAAGAGAATCACCGAGTCCCATGGGCCGGCCAATAATGAAGATCTTGATGACTCGGAGTCAGAGGTAGAACTTGATTCCCTTGGTTCATTTTTCATGCACCTTATTGACAATGATCATTATCAAGATGATGCGGAAGCCAGCCGTGCTGACGATGTAGATGTAATTACCCTTTCTTCCGATTCAGATCCTCTGCCAACACCAAAAATCCATCGAACAGTCCGGAAAGTAAAATTTTCACCCCTTCTAGCTCATTCGGATCCACACTTTCTTTTGAAGACACGGCAGCATGAAGCTCGCCGCACAACCCGGCATAGCGGCCAAGTAGTTACCTCCTCCGGTTTACCGGACACTCCGGCTCGAAAACACCGTCCAGAGGTCTCTTGTACTTCTAACACATTTTATCCCAAGGCTGGTTACTTCCGATACCCTCTTAATCCGTCTGATTCAAATTATCAGGGAACCTCCAATTCATCCTCCGGTGAGTCATCAGCCACACAAATGCCTCCCCTCAAGACTCTTCCTGGGTGAGCACATTATATTTTAACCTTTCATGCCTTGAACTAGTTTATTCTACTAACTTCTGCATGTGTTTTCTTCAGCGTCAAAGCCAGACTTAGCAAGAAAGCTAAGTTAAGTAAACCAACTGATGATAATCAGGCCACTGAACCGGAGAAGACCTCAAAGGCTCATGATCCGAATGTTGATATTGTCCTGGATGATCCGGTACCCCAAGTTCAGGACACTTTTGCCGAACTGGGTGAGATAAATATGACGAGCCAGCCTTCTGATCTGCCAAATCCATCTGTCGATCCACCAAGCCCAATAAGAACATCTGCTAAACCGCCAAGCCCAGCAAAAACTGTTGATGGCACCACAGATGATGTTGTGATTACCAGTTTTGGTCATACTGCTCCTGGCAACCCCGTCGCTTTGTCAAAGCATAGTGCCAAAGAAGAATTTTCTGCTGTAAACAAGGGCAAGTGTAAGACAGACTTGTCAAGCTATGCTCACCTCAACGCCCCAGATTTGCATTCTGGATATTTAAACCGCCTATACACAAGCCGCAACTATGAAGCCGGTTTAGTCAACCTGATGAAGGAGCGCTATGAGGTAATTCCTGTTCCAACTTTCCATAAATTTTCCTTCCTTTTGCTTTATTGATAATATCAACTCCAGTAGCCCCCAAGGGCTGGTTTTATCTCTTGTAAATGAACCGGGACTTTGATAAAATAAGAAATAGACTTCATCTGTGTAGCCCCCAAGGGCCGGTTTATCTCTTCAAGATGAACCGGGACTTCCTGTTGTAAGGCTTACCCTTCTTGTTGAATCCATTAAAATCTAGTTTATCTGATCAATTAAGCATTAGCCCCCAAGTGCCAAGATTAATACTTGTATTGAGCCTTGGGACTTGACCATACTGTTGATGAGAAACGATAGGCATTAGCCCCCAAGTGCCAAGTGTATAACTTGTTATGTGCTTGGGACTTCCAAGGTGTGCTACCAATTTATTAATTGTCCTTTGCGGGATGATCTGAAGAAGAAAGAATCCCAACTCACCGATCTTCAAGAAAACATCAAATCCCAGCAAGTATAGGCATCCAAGGCAAAAGATGAGCTGACTAGCACCTTAGCCGCCATGGAGAAATTGAAGGAGGACTTCAAAAATGAACGGGCAAAGTGGGATGCTGAGAAAGCAACTCTGGTAAAGCGGGCAGAAGATGTTGAAATGGCCCTTAAACAGGTGACCGAAGAACTGACTGGCCTGAAGCGGCAAATCGACGCTATGACCTCTGCTGTCTTTGGTAAATACCCTCTTCATGATCTGTACTTAAACATCCTTGAAACTACCGGCTTAATAACAATACTTTAATCATTGCAGGTAGTCGCATTGCTCATCTTCGCTCAGATATGCGCAAGAAACTGAAAGCTGCCTATACTTTGATAGAACAGTTACATACCCGCGCTCAACGGGTCATCTACATGGCCTCATATAATAAACCGCCCCCAACTTTGATCAAGGAAACATTGGCAAAGCTATCCATGGCACCTGCCCATCTCGAGGAAGTGAAGAGATCAGCTGCGAGAGCCAATGCTCTGTCTGCATTAACCCGAGCCAAAGCCTGGATAGCTGATCTTGATCCGGAAGATATTGGAAACGGCTATCCGAGCCAAAAAGAAGATGGTTCAGACTTTGACAATGACGCCCTCAGGGCTTTGACAAAGGAAATGCATCCACTTGCAAGCAAACTGGCTGAAGAGACTGATTTGTCTTTCCACCGATCAATTTATGATGCAGACAACAAACGGATTGATGCATCTGTTTATGAAGTGCAGAATCTTATCCCGCCAATCCGTAAGCACACTTATGCCCCTGATGTTGAACCGTCCACCCTTATAAGCGATGAAGCTGTCTTCCGAGCCTTAACTGGGATTGATTGGGCAACCATTGACTTCCAGCCACTGGGTGGAGAGGAGGAGGGTGAACCGGCGCAAGACGATCCACAATCTTCACGTCAGCCTGGTGATGAATCATAATCCGGCAGCCAGCTTAGCTTCTGCACACTGCGATCTGTGCGACAAACAATTATTCTTTTGGGCATCAAAGCGCCTTGTAATAGGCTAGTTGAAATACTTCTTTAATCTGTTGCCATCATGCACTACTTCATAACACTGTTTAATCCGTCATGATGGTTGATGTGTCTGTTTATGTGTCTTGGCAACTTTATGCAATCATGTTTCTGCATATAATTGACTGAAAAATTTGTCCTGGCAGTTTACCGTCGGACGGGTCATAATGCCCAATATAAAGCCAGGGTTCGTCACCAAGGCTGTAATGATAACTAAATATGAAATATATCATACCTGTGGTATTGAATCATATTGTTGGTTTACCAACTTTCTTGTAGTAAGGGTGATAACCCAAACCTGGAGTGCTGAAAATTCCCACCATGCTTTGCTGGTTTATAATTAAGCCATTTCGGGTTATAATAAACACCGGATGATCTTCCTGGTGACTTATAGTCAGATCTAGGCCGGTTTAACAAACACCTGTTTATAATTAAATGTGGACTAACAACTTATAGCTGAAAGCCAAGCCGGGTTAATAAACACTGGGTTAGATTGATGACTTATAGTCGGGTCGGGTCAATAGACGCCGGTTTTATCATAAAACCTTATCAAAAGAGAAAAGACTTTGACAAATAAAGGCAAATAAAATCTTGTAGTCGAGGCTTTTCAAGGGCTGCCAGGCCCAAATTCGAGGCTTTTCATGGGCTGCCAGGCCGCTGAGTTAAACCATTTCACAAAGCCTTTTAAGATGGACCTCACATTAACCAATCGTCATTCTAACTTTGACAAGTTCAGGGTCTGTATTAGATTGACTTGTCAAACGTTCGGCGGGTCATACCAGGATTACCTGGACGGAGTGGCTTACTTGATGAAGGCAGGTTAACCCAGGGTTTTAGGTGAATACACTTGGCTTCCAAGCCTGGCTTGATAGCCTATTACAAGGGTCCTTTAAAACTCTTTGTTGCTTTGCACAAAGAGCCCCCAAGTAACATTTTGAGCTATGCTCAGTGGGTGCCTTTGTTTGAGCTGTGCTTGGCAACAAACTCTCTTTGGCCCCCTGGGTATGAAGCTCTAAAGCTTTGTTGTGGCTTTATAAGCCGGTTTAATGGACAAGCAGGACTCCGCTTTATAAGCAGAAGCCCCCATGTAACCAAGAAATATTTGAAAAACGGCAGAGGCCCCGCTTTTAGCAAGGATGCTGGTTTATATATTGATCATAATATATACATTGTTAAAATATGTACATAATAGGAGCCTATGGCTCAGGTGTAGTAAGGCCGAAGATGAGCAATATTCCACGGCCGATGGGTCTCCTCCTCCGATTTGCGTGAGTCTTTGTGATCTCGAACGTCGATAAGATAGTATGACCCGTTGTTAAGATTCTTGCTGACCACAAAGGGCCCTTCCCAAGGTGGGGATAACTTGTGCATATCAGTCTGATCCTGGATGAGCCGGAGCACTAAGTCGCCTTCTTGAAAAGTTCTGGTCTTAACCCGGCGGCTGTGATAACGCTGCAGGTCTTGCTGATAAATCACCGGACGAGCTGCCGCCATGTCCCGTTTTTCATCTAAAAGGTCTAGTGCTTCTTGGTGTGCTTGTTCATTGTCCGCTTCAACATAATTAGTCACCCGGGGCAAGTCATGACGAATATCACTGGGGAGCACTGCCTCTGCCCCGTAAACCATGAAGAAAGGTGTATAACTCGTAGATCGATTGGGGTGGTGTTAATGCTCCATAACACAGAAGGCAATTCCTCCACCCAACAACTCGGCATCCTTTTCAAAGGAACCATAAGTCGAGGCTTGATACCCTTCAAAATTTCCTGATTAGCTCTCTCAGCTTGACCATTGGACTGGGGGTGAGCCACCGATGACACATCAAGCCGGATGTGCTCTCATTGACAAAAGTCCTCCATAGCCCCTTTGGAGAGGTTCGTGCCATTATCTGTTATGATGTTGTGTGGAAAACCAAAGCGGAAGATCACCTTCTTCATGAATTGAACTGTCGTGGCTGCATCACACTTGGTAACTGGCTCCACCTCAACCCATTTAGTGAACTTATCAACAGCCACCAAAAGGTGGGTCTTCTTATCCTTGGACCGCTTAAAAGGCCCTACCATATCAAGCCCCCAAGTAGCAAACGGCCACCTAATTGGAATCATCCTTAGCTCTTGAGCCGGAACATGAGCTCGGCATGAAAATATCTGACAACCGTCGCACCTTTTCACCAAGTCCTCAGCATCAGCATGAGCCTCACCTGATAGAAGCCATGACAAAAAGCTTTAGCAACCAAGGATTTTGAATCGGCGTGGTGACCACAGTCGCCTTCATGGATCTCACGCAAAATCTCACGGCCTTCTTCAGGGGAAACACCCCCGAGACACTGCAATGATGTAACTCGCCATTGTGAATAGTCATGGACTTGGATCGCCGTAATATCTGTCTGGCCAAAACTTCATCTTCGGGTAACTCGCCCCGGTTCATATATGCCAAATATGGAACCGTCCAATCCAGAATAATATGCAGAGCAGCCACCAACTGAGACTCTGGATCAAGAATGGTCAGGTCCTCCTCTGTAGGTAACTTGACTAACGGGTTATGCAAAACATCCAGAAAGGTATTGGGCGGCAGCAGTTTATGCTGAGACCCCAGCCGGCTTAAAGCATCTGCCGCTTCATTTTTGCGTCGATCAATGTGCTCAACCTGATAACCCTTGAAGTGACAAGCAACAATATCCACCTCTCATCGATAAGCCGCCATGAGTGGATCCTTAGAATCCCAAGTACCAAAGACTTGTTGAGCCACCAGATCAGAGTCCCCAAAGCATCATACTCGGCTTAAGTTCATTTCCTTAGCCACCCGAAGACCGTGGAGCAAAGCCTCGTACTCAGCTGCATTGTTAGTATAGGGAAACATTAAGCGGAGAACATAACGAATTTTATCACCTCGAGGGGAAGTAAGGACAACTCCAGCCCCCGATCCCTCCAATTGCCTGGACCCATCGAAGTGGATAGTCCAGTACGTGTTATCCGGTTTGTCTTCTGGTGCCTGCAACTCTGTCCAGTCAGTAATGAAGTCCACGAGCGCCTGGGACTTGATAGCCATCCGAGGCATATATTTCAACCCGTACGGTCCAAGCTCAATAGCCCACTTAGCAACCCGGACAGTTGCCTCCCTGTTCTGGATTATATCTCCCAAAGGAGCGGAACTGACCACTGTGATGGGATGGCCCTAGAAGTATTGCTTAAGCTTCCGACTCGCCATGAAACCCCCATACACAAGCTTCTGCCAATGCGGATATCTTTGCTTCGACTGAATGAGCACTTCACTGATATAATAAACCGGCTGTTGAACCGGATATTCCTTCCCAGCCTCCTTGCGCTCTACCACAATATCCACACTGACAGCCCAGGCATTAGCAGCCACATATAACAACAGTGGCTCATTATTGACCGGAGCAGCAAGGATCGATGGCTCGGCCAACTGCTTCTTCAAATCCTCAAACGCCGCATTAGCAGCATCACTCCAGAAAAAGTTGTCTGTCTTTTTCATCATCTGATACAGAGGGATCGCCTTTTCTCCCAACCGGCTGATAAACCGGCTCAGGGCCGCAATACGACCCGCCAGACATTGAACATCGCTGATACACGCCGGTTTAGCCAGGGACATAATAGCCTTGATCTTTTCCGGATTAGCCTCAATGCCCCTGTTAGACACCAGAAAACCCAAGAGTTTGCCTGCCGGAACACCGAAGACGCACTTGGCCAGATTAAGCATCATCTTATAAACCCGGAGATTGTCAAAAGTTTCCTTCAAGTCATCTATCAGTGTCTCCTTCTTCCTAGAGATCACCACAATATCGTCCGCATAAGCATGAACATTGTGCCCAATTTGATTATGAAGACAATTCTGCACACATTGCTGATAAGTCGCCTGAGCACTCTCGAGCCCAAAAGGCATGGACAAATAGCAGAAGGCTCCAAAGGGAGTTATAAAAGTTGTTTTCTCTTGGTCCTTAACTGCCATCTTGATCTGATGATAACCAGAATAAGCATCCAAGAAACTCAAATCCTCACAACCCGCCGTAGCATCGATTATCTGATCAATACGAGGGAGAGCAAAAGGATCAGCCGGACAAGCCTTGTTCAAGTCCGTGTAATCCACACACATACGCCAAGTGCCATTCTTCTTAAGCACCAGCACCGGATTAGCCAGCCACTCCGGATGAAAAAACTCAATGATAAACCCAGCCGCCAAAAGCCGGGCTACCTCCTCACCAATAGCCTTGCACCTTTCTTCATTGAAGCGGCAAAGAAACTGCTTGATCGGTTTAAACTTGGGATCAATATTGAGATTGTGCTCAGCGAATTCCCTCAGCACACCTGGCATGTCAGAAGGTTTCCATACAAAGATGTCCCGGTTCTCACGAATGAACTCAATGAGCGTGCTTTCCTATTTCGGATCCAGGTTAGTGCTAATACTAAACTGTTTGAATCGGCAGGAACAAAATCAACCAGCTTAGTCTCATCAGCCGGTTTAAACTTCAGGGTCGGGTCATGCTCTGTGGTGGGCTTCTTCAGAGGAGTCATATCCGCTGGATCAACATTGTCCTTGTAGAACTTCAACTCCTCTGCCGCGCAAACCGACTCAGCATAGGCTACATCACCCTCTTCGCAATCCAAAGCGATCTTACGACTCCCATGTACCGTAATGGTCCCCTTATGACCCGGCATTTTGAGCTGTAGATAGACATAACAGGGCCTTGCCATAAACCTTGCAAAAGCCAGCCGTCCAAACAGGGCGTGATATGGGCTCTGGATTTTCACCACCTCAAAGGTTAAGGTTTTTGACCTGGAATCACGATCATCTCCAAACACAACTTCCAGAGCTATCTTGCCAACGGTACGCGGATTTACCTGGTACCACACCGTGAAAAACAGTGTTTGACGGTTTAAGATTCTTATCCGTCAATCCCATGCGATGGAAGGTTTCATAATACAGGATGTTGATACTGCTCCCTCCATCCATGAGTACCTTGGTGAACTTATAACCCCCAACCTGAGGTGCCACCACCAAAGCCAGATGACCCGGATTATAACCCAGGGTGGATGATCCTCTCTGCTCCACACAATGGGCTGCTCAGACCAACGCAAGTAACGGGGTACTACCGGTTCAACAGAGTTACCTGCCCTTTTGTGAAGCTTCTGATCGCGCTTGCACAAGCTAGTGGTGAAGACATGATACTGCCCACTATTCAACTGCTTTGGGTGACTCTGATAACCCGACTGTTGCTGATTCCCCTGATTATTCTGCTGGTTGTAACCACCCTGGTTGTTCTGATTGCCCTGATTACCTTGGAATCCTGAGTTTGAACCGCCTCCGCCGTAACCCAGCCCGTGAGATCCAGGGCCTGAACCGCCAGGTGGACCCTGATCATACCGGAAAAGATTGGAGTTTTTAAACTCCTGCATAATGAAGCAATCCTTCCAGAGGTGCGTAGCTGGATTCTCTTTCGTCCCGTGCTTTGGGCAAGGCTGGTTCAACAGGCGCTCCAGATTCATACATCCACCCCGCTGGGGTGGTTTACCCTTACGACACTGAGCATTACCCTGCATGTTGGTGTTAGCCACAAAATCCAAACTGTTCTCCGCTTTACGCTTACCATTGTTCCCGTGGCGAGCCAGATTATGCTGTTGCCCCTTGGTGTTGCCGCTCTTTTTTTCCTTCCCCGGCTTTTCCTCGTCAGACTCGAGATCCTTGGTACTATCAGAGTCAGCATACTTAACCAGAGCTGCCATTAGTGTTCCCATGTCATTGCAGTGACGCTTGAGTCGTCCCAACTTCAACTTCAAAGGTTTGAATTTGCAATTTCCCTCCAATGTTATAACTGCTGAGTCGGTGTTGATGCGGTCCGAGGAATGCAAAATCTCCGAAATCGGCGCACCCAATGGGTGGTTGATTCGTTCTCCTCCTGAACACAAGCGGCCAGATCCACAATTGACATGGGTTGCTTGCACGTGTCTTTGAAATTGCTGATAAACCGGCTCTTCAACTCGTCCCATGACCTAATGGAATTAGGTGGTAAACTTTTTAACCAAGTGTGTGTTGTTCCTTCTAGCATCATAGTGAAGTATTTAGCACACGCCGCTCCATCCACATCCAGCATCTCCATGACCATCTCATAGCTTTCGACCCATGACTCAGGGTGTAAGTCTGCAGTGTAATTGGGCACCTTCCGAGGACCCTTGAAATCCTTAGGCAACCGCACGTTGCGCAGGGCCGGGATGAGACACGGTACCCCCAAAGTAGTGAAAACAACCCCTGGTTCCACTGTAGTTGTTGCACGAACCGGCATAAGTTGACGCTCCACATCTTGTGCAGCTAATCCGGCTCCTCGACGCGCTCGTCCCTAGTCCACTACATCTTGTGCATTGGTTCTCCCTCCTGTCGGGTTAGGCCTTCGTGGCGGATTATGGTTCCATTCACTGCTTGATACGGCTGGCTCTTCAACATGCCTGCTGTAACTCCGGCTTGGGCGAGGGGTAGAGTGAATCATGTCACGACTATATGAATAACCCTGTTGCTGAACCATTGCTGTTTGGAGGAGATCTCTGGCCCGTCGTGTCTCAACTGCTGCCGGAGAATCGCCTTCAATTGGAATGGCGGTCAATCTTGACGCCGCAGCAATCATATTATCCAAAGGGGTAGGAAAGTGACCCAGTGGTGCTGGCACGTACTGTGGCTGGTCATGGTTCTATCGAGGTGGGTCCATCGTGCGTGGCTGATCCGGTGCCCCGATCCCAGGTGCTTCAACCCGGTTTACCGCTGCCGGGTTACTGGTCCCCGCTCCTGGCGTATTGAAAAGATTCCTTGCTTCGTAAAACGGCGGTAGACGAGACTGGTGCCTCCTCCTCATCACCTCATTTGAAGCGTTCTGGTCCAGCATAAGCCAGTAAGACTCTGCATGAACTCGTTGAGCTTGGGCATCCAAAGCGGCCCGCTCCTCGGCCATCCTGGTCTCCTCGGCAGCCATGTCCTCCTTGGCCTGAGCTATCTGATCTCGCAACTTTCTGACCTCTGCATTATGCTCATCCCGATTATCCGGATTAACCTCAGTGGTCAACAATGTTGCTAAAGCGTCCAATGAACTAGACAACACTTGAGCTGGCAGGTGTGCGGGGCCTCCTGCCCCGGCTGTCGGTCCAGAAATCATTGCCGCCGCTGTTGAGGAGTGGGGTGCAGGCTGCATACCAGCCATGAAGATCGCAACCCAGTTCGGCGGTTTAAAGGGGTCCAGAATACTATCGCCATCAGAACAGCCCCCGAACTGGCCATCCTGTACTTGATACAATGACTCGATCTCCCCGGTGGATGACTCGCCATCGGAATAGACGGCGGTCTCACCATCGGATACCGGTTTAGATTCGGTACCATGGATGAATCCTACGAACGCACGCTTCATGGCGGGCTGAACCCGGGCAGGGCTTGCACGCTGAGCCGTCTCGACAAGGTCGATGCAGATGTCCGGCTCAGGGCCCGGTTCGCCGATCTTGCCGATGAAGACATGAATTCCTCCGAAGGGGACCCGGTACCCGTACTCGATTGAGCCGGTGTCGGGGCCCCAGCCTGCGTTGTCCATGTAGAGCTTGCCACGACGACTCTTGGTCATCTGGCCCACTGCATATCCCTTGAGTCCTTCGAATTTGCCTTCCAAGAACTTGAAACCATCGTGCGATAGCCCCACGGTGGGCGCCAATTGTCGTGGAATTATCACGTCAGATGTCCTAGTGAGAGGACTTAGTCGTGGAGCCATCGCGACTAGGTTAGCTTAGAGGGGTTAAACCGGACAAATGACACGGTGAGTTTATACTGGTTCGGCCCCTTGTAGTGAAGGTAAAAGCCTATGATCCGGTTGTGGTGGAATTGATGGGGTCTCGATAACCAGGGAGCGAATCCGCTTTGCCTAGTTCTCGAGTTGTTGTTTCTTGTCCCTGAACCGCCGCCGAGTCGTCCCTTTATATACACAGGTTGACGCCCGGCGGTTTACAAAATCCCGAGGCCGGCTCATACATGTGTCCGGCTCGGTTTCTTCCTTTCTCTATCTTACAATACAAGTTACAAATCTCATGGCAGTTTATGTCTATGGGCCCTAATCCGCCCTTTGGCTCTGGGCCTTTTAGTCTCTGTAGTAAAGCACCATACTCTTTGTCTTCATGGGCTTCAATACGGATGATTCCTTGTGAGTATAATCCGGCCCCTCCTGGGCGGTTTATACTCAGTAGTTATATCCCCAACACTATGGTTCGATTTATTCTTGATACTTTTCTCATAGTTGCAAATGCTTGTGAGGGGGTTAATCATAAGTAGGAGGTTTGTTCAAGTAAGAACAGCACCTAAGCACCGGTCCACACACATATCAAATTATCAAAGTAGCGAACACAAATCAAACCAACATGATGAAAGTGACTACATGAAATTCCCATGTACCCTCAAGAACACCTTGCTTATCATAAGAGATTGTTTTGGCCTGTCCTTTGCCTCAAAAGGATTGGGCTACCTTGCTGCAATTTTGTTACCGTTACCGTTACTTGTCCATTACAAATTACCTTGCTATCAAACTACTCATTACTTATAATTTCAGTGCTTGCAGAGAATACCTTGCTGAAAACTACTTGTCATTTCCTTCTACTCCTTGTTGGGTTTGACACTCTTACTTATAGAAAGGACTACGATTGATCCCCTATACTTGTGGGTCATCACCGTACACGGGACCCCAGAGGTTTGGGTGACTCGGATGGCGTGCCGGCGGTGCGGCTTGGACGGCACATCGGCGGCCTTTGAGCACCTCGACTAGGAGAAGCTGACGAGAGAGGAGCTGGGAGGGGAAGCATGGCGGAGATCAGGGAAGTCAATGGTAGCAGGAGATAGGAGGAAGGCATGGGAGAAGTGGTAGGGGAGGCGGCCGGCGGCTGTGGGGTAGGGGAGAGAGAAGAGAGGGATATGGATTGTGTGCCACCCGTTGGATCTCGGGAAATCGAACGATTGGGAGCTCGATCTGTGGGCGGGTTGATTTGACCAATCAGAATGCATACTTCTCCTCACGTAGGATCGCTCTCTGCTCCACCCAGCATGCCACGTCAGCATGAGCCATCTATGATGGTCCAGCTGGTCGATCCATGACGTTTTTGGTGATGGTTCCTCTATGGCCGTCATAAAGGGGCTACCGTTCCGCGGGCCAGTCTTTTTTTGCTGAATCATGACGATTTCTGTGACGAACTAGAGAACGTCACCAAAAATCCGTCATGAATTAACAGGTTTCTTGTAGTGTGTAGCACAGAACGACAACGCCATCGAGTATGAAGAGTTGTATTCCAACTCTAATTGTGGAGCTAAAGAGGACGGACTAGCGAGTTTATCCTGAACAAGCAAGACCACAATGATGGGGCGTTAGGCTCCCAGACTATACCACCAAGCCAGCCCGAAGACGACATGAACATCTCCTCCCACTGAGATTGACATCTTGAGATTTACAAATTCATCATATATGCCTTCGTAGTCCACGGAAACGTCTCCTCTCACTAAATGAACATCGCCAGAAGCCTGGAATAAATCAAGAAAAGTGCGAGCACCAGTGCCAAGTCTAGGACTTGAACCCTGGTGGGCTGGTTCCACCATAAGGAATCTAATCATTTAAGTTAGGCTCAGTTCGCTATTAAGGGCCTATCTGACTAAGAGGATTTTCATAGGAATAGTGGAGGCTACAAATCCTTAAGGGTCTCTTTGATTCAAAGGATTTTCATAGGATCTTTGAAGGATTAGAACCCTTAGGAATTTTTCCTACATTGATCGTTTGATTCGTAGGATTGAATCATGTAGGATTTTTTTCCTAAGGATTCATTTGTACTACATTTTACAGGAATTCTAACGTCAAATCCAACCTCTTGGAAGAAATCCTTTGTTTTCCCCGTGACACAATCAAACAAACTCAAATCCCATAGGGATCCAATGGACATGCCATTCCAATCCTACGATTTCCCTATTCCTGTGTTTTTGCAATCCTATGAATCAAAGAGGCCCTAAGAGTTTGTTCTATGTTGGTTCTTTGGTTCATACGATTGAACCCTATAGAAATTTTTCCTAAGAAATCCAGTACACTGCATTTCAAAGGAAAAACTACAGCCACTCTAACCTCATGCAAATAATCTTTGATTTTTATATGATGCAATCAAACACACTTAGGTGGGAACAACATCGTATACTATCTGGGTGAACATGCATGGCACTGATATCATAGGTTTTTTTTTGTTCTCATGTTGTGCCAATCTATCTATAAAGAAGGACTTAGAGCAACTCTAGCAGACCCCGGATCCCGCCCCAACCCATAAAATAACCGCCAAAATGCGGGTCGGGGCCGAAAAAGCATCCCGATCAGAACTCGCATCCCGCCCCGGCCCGCAAAAAGTTTTGCGGGGCACGGCAAATTCTCCGCCCCAACCAGGGAAAACGAGCCCCCCCCCCCGCGGCTACGGTGCCCTGCATATAAGCGGAAGCGGTTGGTGGGGGGCATTTCATCCCGCGCTTTCTCCCACTAACCACCTCTCCTCCCCCCTCGGGCCGCTACCGGTCGCCGCCCAAGATTCCGGTGAGAGCAGCCGGCAGGAGCACGCCAGAAGGCCTCCACGCGCATGAGGCCTCCCTTCCCTTCCTCCCTGCGTCGGTGGACCGCCGGATTTGCAGATATGCGGTGCTTCATCGCCGACCACCGGATTTGGCTTTTTACCGGCCGCCAGTTGCTGCCCCAGGCGATGGAGTGGTCGGGGAGCCTCTCCCGCAGCCCAGGAAAGGGCACATCACCACATGCAGGCGCGGGTTCGTCCGCCCGCCGCCGCCGAAGGTTTGCGGGCATGGACTCGTCCGGCCGTCCGCCGGGCTCAGTGCTCACGCAGCGTCTTTGTGGCCTACCGATGCCGCTCATACAGTGCGACGACTGCCCGCGCCAAGTGCTGCGGCTCACTTCGGGCACGCCGAAGCACACCGGATGGGTGTTCTACAAATGCGAAAACGACGGGGTACGTGCACTTGCGGTAGCTCATTCCATAGCTCATTCTTAAGTTCAAGCACCGTAGCTCACTTCGAGATTGCTCAATCTTTTGTGTAGGACGATGGATGCTCATTTTGGTTTTGGGAAGGCCAATACATTGATTTGTTGATAGAAAGAAACTTAATAAATGTTAGTGCACTCCTTAGTACAATCGAAGGCAACGACGCGGCTGCATGTGCAACTAGAGGGGAAGCAACGTCGACTTCTTCGAAGCCAAAGATGAAGAATGAAGAAAGCATCAACAATGAACAAAACAAGATCAAGAATCCACAGATCAACAATGAGTGCATGGAGAAGATATTGCTTCAACTAGTGGAAGCAGTTATGGAAGTTGGAAATCTTCTGAAATGCATTCTTGTGGTTCTTGTTTTTTTTGGTTTTACTATTCTAGCCAAGATTTGATGATATATTTTGTATCTAAAGTTGTTGCAAAAGCAAATAAAAGCATTATGATAGATCAATCTAAGTTTTACGGGTCGGGACGAGCTGTGTCAGATCAGAACATGCATAAGCCGGCCCGTAAAAAAAGTATATTCCGCGAATATGTTCTTTTATGGGTCCATTATGCGGGGTCTGCATCCGTGCCAGCCCGCGCCGGCCCCCAAAAATTGTTTTGCGCGAACTGCAAATAAGTTATACGGGTCGGCGGGATGCAGGGTCTGCTAGAGTTGCTCTTAGAGGCCAAAACACACAATGGGACAATGGTGCACATGCATCCGAATTGCAAAGGAAAAAGAAAAAATGGTCAAATATTTTTTGGAACTTCTTCGGAACACGCATTGTCCAGTGTATTACCCGCGTGTAAAGTTCCGCAACAAAACGACTCTCGTGGTGTTATGAACGGATAAAAATAAAACCGACACTATATTAAGCTTGCTATTGGTAACAATTTGCAAAATAAAAGGTTTGTAATTGTAATTTTGTCTTTTCCGCCAACAATGGCACACTTGTCCCGAACTTTACACATGAGTGATACACTAGACAACGCTTGTTCCGATAAAATTACAATTTACTAAAGGAATGAAATAAATCTGGAGTAATTTTCGTCCGTATTTATTGGTGTTACTCCAGATTTATTTTTCTTATAATTTTCGTCAGACGAGGTAAAAGCTCCCTGTAGCGACTGTCGTACGAAGCACGTGGAAACGCGAATACATATGGCTGTGGTTCCTCCTCCGCGGTCCCCTCTGCCGCTGCACCGCTCCGCCTGCTCTGCCTGCCCGCCTGACTGCTACTGCTGCCGCCCTACACCTACACCTACACCTACACCCATCCGCCCGTCCTCCCCCACTTGACCCGGTGGTACCACTCGCCTCGTCTCGGAGCTCCCGCCTCGCCTCTCCTGCGCGCGCGGCGAGGGTACGGCCGGCCATGGCGTACCAGTACCACCACCAGGACCACGCGCTGGGGATGGACCCGGCGGCGGCGGCGGGGAACCCCGGCGGCGGCTTCGCGCCAGGCCTAGGCGCGGGCGGGTGGGAGAGGGAGAAGGCGGCCATCGAGGCGCACCCGCTGTACGAGCGGCTGCTGGAGGCGCACGTCGCCTGCCTCCGCGTCGCCACCCCCGTCGACCAGCTCCCCCGCATCGACGCGCAGGTCGCCGCGCGCGCCCCGCCGCCCGTGCCCCCCGCCGCCGCGCCCGCCGGCGGCGAGGAGCTCGACCTCTTCATGGTGAGCTGCTACCACCACCAGGCCTCCTCGCCTCACGCTCACGCCGCGTACGGACGCCCCGCGCCGGCTGGGCCGGGCTGCCCCGCGCGTGCTCTATGTTATGTGTAGTAGATTGACGCGGCGTGCGTGCGTGTGTGGTTCGAAAATTTGGGGATTGGATGGGATTTGGCGATGAAATTGCCCCGCTCGTGTTGGGACTGGGATTGGGATTTCAAACAGGCTAAGCCAGGTTACCTTTTTCTTCCAACGCACACAACATGTTTGATTGGTTGCGCACGAGCTCACATGGGATTATTAGCACTCGCTAACCTCCGCCGGTGGATTTGGTTAAAGTTAGCTTCTTCAACTATGAGTATTATGCTAGTTCATCCCTTGATTGCTACCCATCCCACCTCCAAATAATTTACTGCGTGCTCTAGGCTCTAGCTGTGAGCAACTTTGTTTCCTCAACCACAAGCGCCTCACCTCTGCGATAGAGACAAAAACAAACCCCAAAAAACAACTACAAGTGTCCCTTTGCTAGGCAAGCAGGGGCTCCTTCCTTTGCCTGGAAATGGCAATTCTCCTTGTGTAAAGGTTATTATCGACCACCTGCCTTTTTCTCTATATATGTGTTCTAAAGGTTCTGTTTTCCTTGTTGCAGACACACTATGTGCTGCTCCTCTGTTCCTTCAAGGAACAGCTCCAGCAGCATGTGCGCGTCCACGCCATGGAGGCGGTGATGGCCTGCTGGGAGCTCGAGCAAACTCTGCAGAGTCTTACAGGTACCATACATCATCTTAACTTCATCAGTTCAGCAGCAAGATATGTGCTTCTTAAATTCTCTAGGAAGAGGGTTTTACAATCTCTACACTACATGCTTATTAAGAGGTTGATAGTCACAGTAAGTACCATGCTACATGAGGGGCGCCGTTTCATAGGATCTCAACCACAGGGGAATTCTTTTTTAAAAGAAGGGATCCATTGCTTCTGCTCTCTGCATCCAGCGAGTACAAACATAACACAAATACTACCTCTGTACCAGAATATAAGAACTGCAAAAACGTCTTATATTTTGTTTTTCAACTCAACTAGAAAGAGCTCAATGACTGGCCATTTTCCTGTATTATTGCGCGTCGTGACAGAAAATATAGGTCATAATTCACACCCTTGTAGGTCCTATGAGATACTAGGTCCACCTTTATAGTAGTACCGGTTCCTTCTTATATATTATTATTAGTTACAAGAGTTGCAGACTTTGAGCTGTTGGACCTGGCTTCAAAGCTGTACCTTTTGAGATTTCAGTTCGGTGTATGTGGCAGTTATTCATGAACCTTGTGTTGCACCAACCATGCAACTGAACTGACAGTACCTTGCGTTCATAATCTTAGCTAAGCTGTCCTGATAAAGTCTCTCTTAATATGTCTACTGCAATTAGCTTCCACACGGAACAGTCACGGACTATATAATCGGGAACCATCACACAAGGGTTACCCTTTCAGATACTTTATGTTGCTTGTCAAAATGACATATAATCCATATAGGAAAAGAAGCCCCTTGCGTAGTGCAAAAAAAGTGTTGCATATTGAATAATGCTTCATCGTCAAAATGAACTGACATGGCTACAAAATTTCTAGTGGAATTGTACTTTACTTGAATTTAATTCATGGATATTGATTGTCTGCATATAGTACTGTTTTTAGTTCCTTTTGCTACGTCACATTTTCCACCATTCTGCCTATAGGCATCACGAGGCACACACCTATGAGAAAACCATGCCAATATCCAGTCACACTGGAAACTGGTGTCGCTGTGAAAACCAAAGGGAGTGATTTTTTTTTTTTTGTTGACAATAGAACTTTGCATAATCTGTTTGTATGTGTAATCATCAATCAGTTTACGATGAGAGGCATATGCTTGAACATGGAAGTTTGCCTTCAGATAATAATGAGAATTGTGTCAGAAAAAAAAATAGAGCAAGATTAAGCCTGGATAGGCTTAGTTATATATTGTACTGAAAAAAAAAACTAGAGCAAGAATAAGTACCTGCCAAGGCAAGACGCAATATAAATATGACCAGGATAAGTTGGAGATTGGCCAGTTCTGAGTTTTGCTAATATCGATTCTTCCTATAGGGGCATCTCCTGGTGAAGGCACCGGGGCAACTATGTCCGATGACGAAGACAATCCGGTCGACAGTGAGAGCAACATGTTTGACGGGAACGATGTGTCAGATGGCATGGGCTTCGGAATGCTAACCGAGGGTGAGAGATCCTTGGTCGAGCGCGTGAGGCAAGAGCTGAAGCATGAGCTTAAACAGGTAAAACTCGCTGCCTTCCATTCTGTCAGCTGCCACTATGTTGGTGTCCAAACTGAACTGTAAACAAAATTATTTTCCTGACTTTGCAGGGGTATAGAGAAAAGCTTGTGGACATCAGGGAGGAGATACTGCGGAAGCGAAGAGCCGGAAAGCTCCCAGGGGACACGGCGTCTACCCTGAAAGCTTGGTGGCAAGCCCACGCCAAATGGCCGTACCCAACTGTATGTGACAGACATCCCGCATATACCGTCATCGCCAGCAACTTTGTCACCATTTTACATGCAATTCTTGTTGTGCTACTGATGAGCATCGCTGGTGGGTATTGCTAGGAGGAGGACAAGGCGCGGCTGGTGCAGGAGACGGGGCTGCAGCTGAAGCAGATCAACAACTGGTTCATCAACCAGCGCAAGCGGAACTGGCACAGCAACCCTACCTCGTCCTCGTCAGACAAGAGCAAGAGAAAAAGGTACGGCGATCGGCCCAAAAACAATCCTTTCATCACATGCTTGAAATCGCTCAGGTTTTCATTCCCTCTCTTTCATTCTCAAAAAAAAAAAAGGAACAATGCAGGTGAGGGCAACGCCGAGCAGTCCTGGTAGGGCGGGTGCGGTCGGTCGGAGAGCGAAGAACGAAGAACGAATGCCCCCATATATGTACATAGCGCTTCCATCTTGGAGAAGGCTTTGATACTGCTATTTATTGCTCGGGAGACGACGTCGGCCGCTATTCGCGCGCGGCGTCTCCCCGAGGACCCAACCATCTGTGTTCCCCAAAAAGAAAAAAAAAACATGGTAGTAGTAATGTAATGCTGTAATGGAATTACCCGAGATGTGTACTAGCTGTTTTGTGGCGCGCCGCGGCGTCGCTGTGAGCGAGTGTGTACGGGCTGTTCCGTGGTGTGTGTGTCTGTGGATGATTGTGTGTTGCGTTGCCGTGGGACTGGTGCAAGTGTCGTGTGATGTGGTATGTGTTGTGTGTGGGTGGGTGCTGTATATTTGCGTACCTCTATGTGTACTGACCGTGATGCGTTGTTTGTCCGTTTTATCTCTCTATATATTGTCCGTTGTTTGTCCGTTCGGCATCCCAGCTGGTGCGTCCCAGCCGAGAGATTTGGCACGCGGAGAGGAGGAAGATCCGCGATGGACATGGGGATGCACGAACCGGACAAGGCTTGGTTTGCGGCGCTACCGGTACGACGATATCTCCGGCCGGATCCTCTCGCGCAGATCGAAAATACTAGACAGACGACACTCCATGCACGATGCATGCACGATTTACAATCAGATGGATGTGAAGCACTTTATTCCCTGATTCAATGGCTGGATGTGGAGCGTCGTTCATGCATCGTCCAAAAACGTCGTGTGTATAGCAGCTCTCCGCGCAGATCCCGGGAAGTTAACAAACGGAACCATCACATGCGCATCGTCCTCGTCGTCCCCCCGTCGTGGCACCCCCGCATGTGCCCCGGGCATGGGCGCCCCGGACTTCACTCGGCCGTGCAAAGTCAGCAGCATCCGAGATGGCATCGGCATGGGTGAGCCACGAGACCCAGGCCACAGAATCAGCAGAAAACCAAGGATGGACACGAGTAACAAGGGCCATAATAAGATTCTGAAAATGCAGGAATAGGAAAAGTACTTGATTCCTATATAGGATTAGTAAAGAGTGTTTGATGCCACATGAAAGACAAAGAAACTCTAATAGAAGGTTAGAGTGGATGTTTACATTTCCTACGAAATGTAGTAAGTACTCTATAATATTTCATATGAAAAACCCCTATGGAATTCAATCCTATTACGAACCCAAGGGACGACATAAGAAAAATTCCCAAGGACTTCCAAGGAGCCCTAAGAAAAATACCCTATAGGATTTCTTTGAATCAAAGGAGCCCCAAGTAGAGCAGCCGCAGCTCTTTCAGGCAGAAAACAGAGGGAACAACATGTTTTTTCCTCACAGGATAATAAAACAAAACAACTGGACCCTTTTTACAGAGACACCGAACCATTTCGGCATACATCACAAACACACGAAAAACACAAGCATATACAAGCAACATAGGACCTCAACTGACAGTTCCCAAAACTTGTATTACCACCACCCACATTACACAACCAGTTCATCACCACATTCTTCAGACTGACCCGACCAACAGACCGACCGAACCGACGACTTCCAAACAACTCGATTATTACCCACAAGAAAAGGAAGGGAAGAAAATAAATAAAATATCGGACTCTCTATAACTGACAATAAGACTGGCTTACTCAGCGCGCCTCTAAGCCAAAGCCAAAGGGGAAGGGTATAAATGAATGAATACGGATCTGGGACGACGACCGACCGACACTTCTAGACACGGGGAGGCTGGGAGGGAGGGCTCATGATTTTATGATTACAAGATATGAAACAATGAAGGGGTATGAACAGATAGATAGACACCCTAGGGACCGACCGACGCAACGAAAGAACGAAACCAACCATATATATAATATTTATATATATCAGCACCGGATTTCCTAAAATACGCAATATGCGAAGGAGAACTTGTCCAAGACGGATGGATGGATGGCCCCAGAAGTTTTCTCAAGACCGCTGCTGGCGCTACTAGGATTGCACCTTCTGGGACGCGGCCATGGCACGCAGCCTCACGGCGATCTGGGTGAAGCTTGGCCGTTCCGACGGTTCCGTCGCCCAGCATTGCTCCATCAGCGACCTCCACTCCGGGTCGCATGAGTCAGGCACCTGCGGCCGCAGAGTGTTGCTCACAATGCCACCTGACAGTTAAAACAACAGCTTACATCAGACTCTGACCATCCACTGCACAAGTAATTTCTACCGAGGGTATGGCTGATTGTGCACCCACCAATGATAACACCATAGTGCAAATCTGCATATGGTTCCTCTCCTGTGAGGAGTTCCCACAGGACAATCCCAAAGGAGAAGACATCAACCTGAGGGGAACATATCAACATTAGTGTGCAAGTTATATGTAAACCTGGATATAGCTATCTGAATTCGGACACGGAAGCAATATGAAGGGATTAGCAAACCTTTTCAGAGACCAGGCTGCTGCTTCCATTCAGAAGCTCTGGGGCCATCCATGGAAGCGTTCCCCTCACACCACCAGAGATGAGCGTCTGACACTTGACTTTTGAAAGCCCAAGATCACCAACCTGCATCATCCAAGAAAAATCAATGCAGATATATATAGAAAGAGAAATGGGTGCTTAACTTAAATCATAAAAGATGCAAAATTGTTCGCATTCGCCGGTCGATCCAGTTTGATGACAGTTCACATGAGCAATATTTCATTCGCATGTGACAGCGCAAGAACTAAAAGGGAAGCCTTAGTTATCTATAGACTACAGATAATGTGGCATGGATGTTTAGTAGATCAGTAAAGATAACAAAATTCAGATGGCAAACAAATGATTCTTTGGTATACAAGGAGTTTATTGTTAGTAGCCATGCATTATTATACCACATGTTCCTTCCAGTGTCGACGGAATATGCCTTAAGTTTAGCTAAAATGATACCCGGACTAATCTAAATCAATTGTGTCTATTTTAAGGTGCAACACATCAATTGCACAAGCAACAGTCCATATGATTATCACAACAAAGCGCTGTGTATTCCAAGTATGAGGGGAGATTGATGCTAAAAATTATCAATAATACCTAATAATTTGAAAAGTCAATATAGACAGATTACCCAATATCAAACATGCAAAATATGATACAGAGGAGAAGAATCAATAGTCTAGCAATGAAGTGCAACAAGCCAGCAGTAGTACAAAACAGAATAATTGCAGTTCTTACCTTGCATATTGGACGCTGAGGATCCCTTAAATTAACAAGTAAATTGTCACTTTTGAGGTCAAAGTGCACAATGTTTTTGTTATGCAGATACTCCATTCCAAAAGCTGTGTCCATGGCAATAATTAGCCGTTTGCGTCGATCCAGGCTCCTGCACATGAAGAGAATATTAATCGGCTCAGCTTCATGTTGGATTATAAGTTCCAAGTTTTTAAGATGTGGCAGTTGATACATGAGAATTACTTCTAAAACATATGCTAGAATGCAGACATTTTTTTGTTTTGAGAAAAGGCCTGAGGCCCGGCTTTATTCAAAGCTTTGCAGACATATAAATAGTGGACGTACTTGGAATTCTTCAGCAAAGCCGTCCTAAGTGAGCCATTAACCATGTATTCTGTAACCGTTGCAATGGATCCCCCAGGCCCATCTAGAACAACGCCATAAAAGGCCACAACATTGGGGTGGTGCAGATCAGCAAGGTTAGATGCTTCATTCCAGAAGTCATTCCGCTGCAAACATTCAGGACATATCAGTACAAGGACAGGTATAAGCAAATAAAAGGAAATCTAAAATGTTATAATTATACCATTTTTTCTTGCTCAGATGGCTTCCCAGCAAAACATCTGTCATTGATTCTTTTTATTGCAACATCAGAGCCCCTCCATTTCCCATGATATACAGTTCCAAAAGTTCCAGAACCGAGTTCTTGGAGCTCTTCGAGGTCATCATTCTTTATAATCTGAAAACATGAACATGTGGTTGGTAAAAGAACATTACTTTGTAGTATTAAAGATAAAGAGTTCCTGACTGTAACCTGAAGGCGTCCATGCTCATCTGTGACTGGTTGTCCTGAAACCCAATCTAGTGGTTTGCCCTTGCTAACCTGCACATTCCTCGTGTTAGGTTATTAAGTACTGAAGATGACATAAAACAGAACATATATGAACTTCTAAGGAATTCATCTAACCTCATTGGTGTGAGCTTGCCCGTCTACTTTATTAGTGACATTCCCAAGCCCTTCATTCAGCACAGGAGGTGGAGGCTCAAATGCGGCTAGACCATCCTCCATACCCAGCAAGTCTGGATTAGTGATACCATCACCTGCATTCATGAAAGACGGTAATAAGCATTCACAACTTATGACTCATAAAGCACATATACTGGCACAAGGTGTAATTGGAAGTATTGTTAATGATTGAACCTTTGACAAACTGAGCTTGTTCTGCATGTGTGTCTTTGTGATATGGTTGCTCCTCAGCCGGGATGTTCAAATCTGGCCCTTTGCAATTCAACAGAGAGTTTTGGGAATGGGGATCCTTTGAGCTGATGTTCTCCCTGCTTGCTACCCTCTTAGGTCTTGGTGGCAGCGCATGTACATTGCTGAACTGTTGACCAGGTAAACCAGACTCCTGGAGTTGCTCGACTGGAGCATGATTTGTCAGTGCTGGTGTCGGTAGTGGTACCTGAGCATTAGCGTTCGGAGGAGGAATGGATTCATGTGGAGCTTCCTTGTGATAAACTTCAGGCATAACATCCTTCTGCTCGCTCATTGGGTTAATAGTGGCTTTTGTATACGCAGGATCAACACCATAAGCCGATGGGGGCACACCCACATGCCCAATAGTGGCGGCAACATAACTGGGGTATGGTCCCCCAATGCTCACCATTTGCGGCGGCATATGGTTAACGTTGGCATGCTGGACATTATGCATATAAGGACTGGCCACCGAAGGCGGTGGCATTGATTCAGTTGGATGGGCCATCTTTGGCTCGCTGACATCAAAAAAGGTGTTGGTGTTGCTCTGAGAGTATTGTGACGTTGCATTCTGGGGTAAACCATTCTCAGCATACATCCTTTGTTCGGGATAGCGGGGCTCGTTAGGGTTTACCCGTAGTGAATCCATCATCCTGTCCACATTGGCCATATAGGTTGGCACAGCAGCAGGTGCCACTGAAGGCACATTATCACGGAGCACTTGTCCATCCTCCCGATGCCTAGAATTGCCACTTAAACTACCTTCGCCTTCAAGCGGATTATTGGGATTAGTTTGCCTTACTGGGTACTGAGCCATTCCATGGGGTGAAGGCATTTGATGCAGTATAGCTTGTTGATGAGAGCTATCAGAATGAACGGAATTTGGAGAGACCATCTCAGTAGGCATCATGGGGATATGGTTAAATCCATAAGTCGCCGGCACCTGCTGCGGTGGCAATTGCTGCTGCTGGTGCTGCTGCTGCTGCTGCTGCACATAGACATGCTGATGAAAGCTCGCTGGATCGACGGGCATTGGGTTTGCAACGCCTTCCATCTTTGGTGCATACATCCTTTCCCTGTCAGGCTGCACTGGATGCATATGTGTGTACCCATAAGCCCCCATTTGAGAAGGTATTTGCCGCTCTCCCATCATGATCCTTGCCACATCTTCAGGCCGCAGGCTCATGAACACTGGTATTGGCTCAACCGGCGCCCCTCCACGCACATCGTTGGCATAGTCATTCATGACTGGATCGGAGTGGGCGTGAGGCAGAGCCTTGACACACATATTGCAGTCCTGAAACCAGGTCGCATTTTCTGGTGGCTGCTGATTCAGACCCTGCATAGCCTCTCTATGATCGTTCATGAACACTGGTGGCAGTGGTGGTAGCTGTGAGAGTGGCTGACGGTACCTTGCTGCCTCCGGATGTGGATGCGGATGCGGGTGTGGATGTGGATGGGGGCTTGGCTGAGGGGGCGCAGCACTCTCCTGCGGCTTCACCGGGACAGGGGCGGGAGCAGCATTGGTGAAGACATCAACAAGCAGCTGCTGAGGTTGCGGCGGAGCAGCAAAAGCCGATCTGGCGGCGTCGTAGGAGCAGGTGGAGGTGGGGGAGACAGCAGTCGGGGAGCCCCCGCCGCCGCCGCCGCCCCCTCCCCCTCCCCCTCCCCCTCCTCCAGAGGAAGGCACGGCCGGGGTAGGAGGGGGAGGCCCGCCGTCGGAGCACTGGGTGGACGACAGGCTGGCGATGCTGTCCTTGCGCACAATGCCGTTGACGGCCTCGAGGTACCTGAGGCCGGCGTCGAAGCCGGCGGCGCCCTCGCCTCCCTCGTCCCCGGGCGCGGCCGCCTCCGAGACGGGGAAGATGAAGACCCGCAGCTTGGGGCTGGCGACGGCCAGCTTGTCGTACTCCTCCACCATGTTGTCGAGATCCTCGGGCGAGGAGACCGAGATGAGCGCGTCGAGGCCCTCGTCGGGGAGCTGGTACTTGACCGCGAAGTGCGGGCCCGTGGCGCCGCCGTAGGCGTCGGCGAGGCGGGCCAGCAGGTCCTGCAGCGCCACCCCGCGCGGCACGGACACGATCCGGGTGTCGCCGCCGGCGTACCGCAGCGTCCCGTCCCCGGGCCGCGGCAGGATGCGCCCGCCGAGGCTGCACAGCAGCTTCATCCGCTCCCCTCCTCCTCCCCCGCCCCCGCCGCCGCCGTCCTCGGCCATCCCGCCGCGGCGGCGCGGGTCCGCCCCCACTCCCCTCCCCCCTCCCCTCCTTCCCCGGATCTAACCCCGCAGGGCTCGGGCCGGGCCACAAACCAAACCCCCTCACCTCCACACCACCAGGAACCCTACCGCCGGCCGGATTCGGGGACTCCGGCGGCGGCGGGCGGCTCAATGCTCAGTCAATTGAAATTTTTTTCCGGGGGAGGGGAGTGGGGAGCGGGGGCGGGGGGTGGGGGGTGGGAGGGGTGCGTTCTACTCAAAAACCCTTGGCTCGCTCGCTCGCTCGCTCTCCCCGGCTGCTGCCTGCCTGGCTGGCTCGGCGTTGGTGTTGGCGTTGGTGTCCCCCTCGCCCCGGTTTTATATATTTTCCGGGCCTTGGATTTTCCCGTGCCGGAATTTGGAGCCTTCCCTTTGGTTTTCCGTGTGGTTCTCCCCCCCGCCCCCTTTCTGTTTGCCTTTGGGCTTTGGAGCATTGGCAAAACCTTGGGTTTGGGTTTTGAATCTGTGGGTCTGTTGCGGAAGAGGCCATTCGTGTTGGTGGAATTCGGCCGGGCGCCCCACCTTCCGGTTTGTTAGAAAAGGGGGGGCGTTCTAGAGGGGGTCGGAAGTTCACCTGCGTCGCCACCGCTCGATCCATCACAAATTTATGGTATTAACTAAGTGTAATTACTATAAAATTGTTTTGTTGATGTGGAACGTGATGGCAAGTGTATTGAAGGAATCCAATGATGATTTAAATTTAATTGCACACGATAAGGTAGTTGGTTGGTGCTGAACAGGCGTCGAGAAACAAAATTTGTACACCTACATCAATAGGATCATAGTGACATCATGTGTACATGCAAATGATTTCCCGTGGTGCATGGGCTATTTTTTTAATTCATGTTCATTTATATTTATTTCTTTTGATTATAAAATGTATGATGCAATTATATGTATCCTAATTAGGTTGCATGCAATAAAATAAGTCAAGAAAACTCACAACTTTGGGGGGTCATGCTCCGCTTTATTTTTCCAGCGATGAATTCAGGTAAGTTAGGGGACATGATTTGTGTGGAAACTCGTGACCTGAGTAGAGGGGAAACAAAGAAACGACGATGTGACAAGGCGGCGGTGTTTGTGCCTTGTTTGGGTGGGGGGGGGGGGGGGGGTAGTGGCCAGTGATGGGGGGTGGTTGCAGATCAGCTCGAGAAGAATCATGGCGGGGTGGCGGGTGGTCATCGTTGATCGGGCCAACATGTGTCAACAATAATAGGGCGAGGGAGACCTATGGAGGCGGAGTTTGGAGAATATCACCTTGGGATCGACATCGAAATATCTTGATGGAGTGAGAGCTCGGAGGTGGAAGGGGCGGCGGCGAGGGGGGGGGGAGGTTATTAGGTCTTGATGGCCGGGTCCGTGAGAGGTTGTATTTATATAGCGATCGAGCAAGTTTTTTTTAATCTATATCTAGAGGCTCGATGAGGTTTTCTTACCATAAATATCTCCTTGTTTTATAACAATGTGCATGAAAGGAATAAATGTATATATGACATGTTTGAAGCGGAAATATCGTTTGGAGCCCAGGCCCAATGGAGCCCATTGTTTTTGAAAAGTTACAAAATTGTTGAAGTTCCAAAAGAATCTAGAAAAAATCCACCTTATATATAGTTGTATTCTAGGTGCTTGTAAAATATTATCAGGAAATAATGGAATTCAAAGTAGAAAAAATACATGCATTGTTTGTTTAAATTCCCAAAAAAATTGCTCAGATGTTAAAGTACCTCCTAATTAATTTTAAAACACATGTAGAATACATCTATAGTATGCATGTGGACATTTTTCTAGATTTTCATTAGAAAAAACTCAAAAAAATTGGGCTCCATGGAGCCCACGCTCCAAAAAACATTGCTCATGTTTGAAGAACTTTTTTCTTTTGCTTAATTTCTAGTCATCTTTTAAAGCCAAGAAACCACTTTTCTTAATTGCAGGTTACGTCTAGAAGAGTTGTTTTAGTTCATCTTAGTTGCTATTTATATTTAAAAAATCATGACCGAAAGGTAAGATATTTTTCCAAACAAGGAACACATTTTTTTTCTTATGTTTTTATAATAACAAAAAAGATACATGCATGCATGTATAACAAGGATTTTTTTCTGTTATTTACTCTTCTATTTGGAATGAAGGTTGAAGATTTGCTAAGAAGACATGGCCAATTTTAAATATGAAAAATAAAATGGTGTATGCTCGTACAAGAAAGAAACATGTACCTAATGTGCTTGAAATAGTTTGTTTTGTTATATATATATTTGTTTCTGAAATCAAGTGTAAGGCCTCCTTTGGTTCATAGGATAGGAATAGCGTAGGGACAAGAAATTCATAGGATGGGATGACATGTATCTCATTTCCTATAAGGAAAAAAATGTCATTTGATGCATAGGATAATTTTTTCATTGAGTTTATGCTAAAAAATTTCCTTTGAAATGTGAAGGATTGGTTCCTATCTTACGTAGGAACATGAATCCATTCTTACAAACCAAAGGGCTTTAAAAGAATTTTTCCTATAAAAATTATATCCTTTAGAATTTCTATAAAATCGTGTAAACCAAAGGAGGCCTAAAGGGTTGTTGATAAATCCCATTTTAAAAAATCAAGGACAAAATGTTGACTATCTTCGTAGCAACAAAAAACGAAAACATACATACATCAGATATGTGTAAAATATGTTGCTTCATTTATTGTCTTATTTGCTCTTTCCTTTTGAATCAAGCCTAATAGGATTGCATGAAAGTTTGATTGTCACAATAAAAACACATGAATCTTCACAATGAGTATGGCGTGGATGAAAAATTCTTATAAAATCTAGTGCTATTTAATCATATGTAGTACAATCTTGCATTGGAAAATACTAATATTAAAATCCCCCAAAAGTCTTTAGTATAGTAAGGGATCTTTTGTTTCACAATAGAAAGGGGCAGCTCGGTGCACGTAACTCTCCCTTGCGCATGGTCCTGGGAACCTATGGCACGTAGCCTTCTTCTTTCTTTTTACTTATCATATGTGTTGGCTATGTTTGCCAATAAAAAGTATTATATAATACAGAAGAAACAAAGTTTGTTTTGTTTTATCTTACTTGTCCATCTTGCTTGCAATAAGAACAATAGTTTAGGTACACTGCAAGATAAAGAAACGTATATGAGGCATCTCTAACAATCTTTGTTCCATTTAGTCTTGTTTGTTCTTCTTTTTAGATTGAGCCAAAGGACAGCTACATGGTAAGAAAAAGGAGCGTACACTACACATACCTAACAATATATGTTTGATTTCGCATTCTTTGTTCTTCTTTTTTAGACAGTCTTTGCTCCTTTGGTAAGAAAAAAGAGCATACACGACACATCTTCTTGCTTTTACAAAACAGTTGTATTGGCTATGCTTGCCAACCAAAAAGCAATTTATATAAGATCCATCAAACAAAAAATGTTTTACTTGATCTTTCATGTATTAATAAGAGCAAATGTTTAGCCACATTGCAAGAAAAGAAACATATACAACATCCCAACAAATTTTGTTCCATCTTTCTTGTCTGGTATTCTTTTTTCAAACCGTGACGAAAAGGATAGCTACACTGCAGAAAAATGGTGTATATTTGATTGCACATTGTCTGGTCTTCTTTTTCTATAACAAAATCAAAAGCATTGTTACGTGCGCACTTGTTATTATATTAGATCAAGACCAAAAGTTGGTTGAAAAGATAAGCACCCACGTCCTCTTTTATGAAATTGCAAAATTATATAAGAAAAACTAAGGGCTCTTTGCGAAGCTTTTCCAATCACTGAATTCCCACCATTCTCACGCCCATGATATGACCACGAATTAAGCGACCACACCGTTTTTTACAACACGGCTAATTAATCGGCACACCAAACATAAATGTAAATCAGGGGCTCCTCTGATTCGCTGAAAAATATAGAGAAAATACTTATGACACATAAGCATGCACTTACTTTTATTCATACCAGTTGTATTGGACCTGTTTGCCAACTAAAATTAATGTGTATAAAATACATCAAACGAAGTTTGTTTTATTTGGTCATCTATCTTGGAACGAGACCAAAGTTTAGGCACATTGCAAGAAGAAAGAAATGTACGTAGAACACCGGAACCAAATTCGTTCCATTTATTCCCGAAAAAAGTGATAATTACTGTTTGTTTGGCCTTCGATCATTATTTTGTTTGATTTCACATTATTTGGTCTCCCCTTTTTGTGTGTGGAATTTGTCTCATATTTTTTTGAAGATTATTATGTGTGGTCTTCTTTCATACACAGAGACCAAAAGTTTATTAAAAAAACAGTAAGTCCCTATCAAGCGAAAACATAACAATTTGGCGTCATCAATGTAACAATGACAGTGGAAGATGTAGAAAAGGTCAAGCATGCCAATCAACGTCCCAGCTTGATCTCCATAGCGACGGGCCATCACCTCGTGAAGTTACAATTAACTAATTGAACAATGTGGAAATGCATAAAAAGAGAGGTAAACATCAAACATTTCCATCAAAAATAATGCAATGGAATCATACTAATCTGCACCCACTAGATTAACCGCTAACCTCGGCGCTGCACGTGAGACCCTCACACGTTAAGACTTCAGGTGCTCTCAATTAAAGAACTGTCACTACTAAAATCACCCCTCTGCCAGGAAGACTTTAATTTGCCTGTGTATAATTTTTTAAACATTTATGGGGCCAAGAAACGACAGATCTCGCGTTGCAGTGACACGAGCAGAGAAATTGAAGAGCCTTGACCCTAGGTGGTGGCAATGCATTTACAGAGCACCACCCATTAAACAAGCACAGCAGAGCTTGCAGGATCTTAAATCGGCTAAGTTCATTAGGATGATGCCTTGGTGTGCAATTGAATGGATGGCTTCATCTTTTCAGATGTGGCGTGAGATGATGCAGTGAAGTAGTGATGGAGGCCTTTGGGAGGCATCGATCCTAATAATATACAAGTGTAGTTTCGGCTTTCCAGGCTGATTTGGTAGGTCACCCATGCTTCAAGCTTCATTGCTTCCTGTACTGCCAAGACAAAGCGAACGCCGGTACAGCCGATTACATTATTTTTCTGTGGGGATGTACATTTTTTCCTCCGTGAAAAGGTGCATTTGGTTACTTAGAGTGTACAATACAATATAGAGCATTGCAGGAATACAAGACTTAGGGTTTTTCAAATGCTTGACGACCGGACTTTTTGATCAGGATTTTTTCCCCGAGAGTACAAAGAAGATGAACATGATCCACGCGCACCACATTTACACCATCACACGCATGTTTTACCGACTGAACCCCGGTGAGTAAGAACGAATAACCTCGATCCCACTTCCATAAAAAATGGACCTCGCTCCCACCATTGATCCACGGGATTCACGATCCTACCTCGTGGTATTGAACTTCTACATTTCTTAATATACTTATACTATCTATGCACGACTCAATTGACCGGGAATACTTATTTCTTATGTGGCATTGCAATTTTTTTCATACATGATCAGGAAATATCTGCGTCTGCTAGTTTGTTCAATAATTATATATTAAAAATGTGAATCTATTGCATTGTTTCACGGTTGACTTAACAATTTTGTTCATACTCATTTTGAAAAGGTTGTCCACAGAGTTGTGGTAGTCCTTTTTTCTTCACCCGAGTGGAAATATATAGGTTATTGGATGAATATCTCAACACTGGATCAACGGTGCTTAGTGTAGACTCGCGCGACCGAGGTACGACAAAAAATGATAGTGAAACCATCTCAATAGTTGCAAATGCTAAGGGATCCCTTTGATTCAAAGCGATTTCATACGATTTGTAGAGAATTTGGATTTTCATGGATTTTTTTACTCCTAGTTCGTTTAGTCATTTGTTTCACACAATGGAATCCTTGCTATCTTTTCGTAAGAATTCCTTTGCACTCTATTCCATCCATGTGAACCTCTTGCTATATTTATGTTTCTGTTTTGCCCTTGGTGACAAATATTTGATCGATATACTTGTAGTTCTATGTTTTGATAGGACTGAAAATTACATGCCACTTAAAGTATGTTTTTTTCTTCTCTATTTCCTGTGTTTTCGAGAATCAGGGCACCTCAATGATTGGCTTTTACCATGTTATGATAGGCAAAATGCCATGTGACATTGTAATTAAAGAAGAAAGAGATTGGGGTCGTACGTTAGCGAAGATATGGCTCTTTCTTCGTTTTTTCGGTGCAATGTAGTTTGCTCTGATCCTTTGTGGCTTATCTCCTTTTTTTGCAGTCGAAAAAATATCTTTAAATTAATTAGGTGCAATAATATTGGGATGCAGAAAAATATCTTTAAAGTAATTAGGTGCAATATCATTTAGATACAACCCATAAGATATTTAATATCTTTAAAGTAATTAGGTGCAATAATATTGGGATGCAAAAAAAATATCTTTAAAGTAACTATGTGCAATATCATTTAGATACAACCCATAAGATATTTAATGCACTGGGTTGATTGTCTCTGAAGTAAAAATAATCATTATCTAGAATAATGCGTTAAGAGACATGCATTCTGAGAGCGGCTACAGCCGGACGCCCCAAACCTGCCTCAAATATCTGGGGGGACGACCCTGTCACTGACCGGTCACGAAAATACAATCCAGACGGGCGCCACATACGTGCCTCAGACGCCCGGGCTGACCGGCACCCCTCATATCCAGCCCAAATATGGGGTGGATATGGGGCACCCAGGCACGTCCGCCACGTCGGACTGACGTGGGGTCCAACACGAAAACAGTCTGAAACTCGGCGGTCCGAAGCTTGTTTCCTCCGTCGGACCGATGTCGCTGCGTGGCGCCGCTCCGGCAGGCCGTGTAGTGCCTAGCCCGGCGATTTAAGCCGATCGCCGGCACCGAAACCGTAACCCATCCATATTTTCCTCCTCCCGTTCGTCGCCGCCGCCACTTTCCACTGCCCGTCCGCCACCACTAGTAGCCATGCCCCCAGGCCGCCGGGTGAGGAGCTATCCATTTTTAACACTAGAGCGCCGGCTGGAACTCCTTGAGCAGATCCGGGCAAGGCGCGTAGCCCGGATCGCCGGGGGGCTACCTTCGGATGCAGTGGATCCGGAGGAGGAGTTGGAGGAGGAGGAGGTGGTGGGGGATGCTGGGGACATGGATCTGCAGGCTGAGCAACATGCCATCCTCGATTCCCTCCGCTCGGAGTCGGATGCAGAGGTCAGACGCCGTCGTCGACAGGAGATGGAGGCGAAGCACGCCACAGAGGATGATGAGATGCTCGCCTACATGAATGATGTCGAGGAGGAGCAGGAGGAGTCGGAGCCCTCCTACGCGCCTGTCCACCCGGTGCCTGGCACCGGCGTCATGGACATCTCCGACGACGAAGATTAACTAGGGTAGTACATACTATGTAGTCCGTAGGATTTATTTTACATGCTTTGCATGGATTTAGGAGTTGAAATACGAGAGACTCGGATGCAGAGTAGCAAATTTGAGATGTGAACAATCACTGTCCGTAGACGCACCCGGCCGCATCCACGGACGTTTGAGGGACATGATTTGCCATTGTAGATGCTGTGATCGCGTCCATGCCAATAAAAGATGACCATTGGAGCCGTACCAAACTGACATCTATTTACGGAAACGCAACGCACACTAATTCTGCCCACTTCAAGCAAGAAAAGAGAATGAGGAAAGGCCACAGCTGTGAGCGGAAACGATGGTGGCTGATGTTGATGCGGTGGTGGTGGTAGGCCCGACAGAAAGATGGAACCTCGAACTATCCGATTAGCACGGCGTCGAGCAGGATCATCAGGAGCAAAAATGCATGCACGCTGGGCCCACACGCAGGGAGGGAGGGGGCTGGTGGTGTTGCCGTTCGTCCCAACATCTCCATTGGAGCGGAGGAGATCCCCCCCTTTATCTTTGCTTTGCCAGCTTCCTCACAGGTGGCGCCATCATCGCCTACCATGGATCACCTTTTTTCCTGTAACGACCGCTTGCGCCCGGAGCAGTAGTATATTCGGGATGACGCCGCGCCGGCGATATAGTAATGAGCAGTGTACGATGTTGCCGGCGGCTCAGAGCTCGTATTGTATTCTTCTTCTTGGCTTTTGGATTTGCCTATGAATTGGTAGAATCTCGCCCAGAGATTGAGCTTCTTTTCTTTGCTAATAATAACAAGTTGACAAGGTGATAAGGGCATCTTCAAGCCGAAACCTTCCGCAAGACCGTGCTATTCAGACAGCGGAAGCTATCTAGCGACGACCTGCATCGGTCCGGAGCGGTTCAAATGCATTTCTCCCGCATCGGGACAAAAGTGGAGGAGGTTTGCAGGAGTCTGGACCGATCCCAAGCCCGCTCTAACTGCCCTGGCCCACAAAACCCCCTCCTGCTCCTACGCGCGCATCCCACCCAACGCTAGTTGCCTACATTCATGCCGTTGTAGAGCGTGCCGCTCCGCATTGAAGGCGGCTCAGGGCGGACGAGACATCTCACCGCCTTTGTCATTGAAGCGGCTCGCCGGCCGAGGGCGCCGCCCGCTGCACGCCCGGCTGAACACGCCTCCTTGCCGCATTCGTACGCCCCCATTAACCCCACGTTGAAGCCGAGAAACCTACCCCGGCCATACGTCCCTCATGAGGGGGCCCGACATTAAACGCAACGCCGGCCGATCTCCTCCCGTTCGTCCTTTATTTAAACGAGGCCAGATGTCGGGCAAGAATCGCACCCCGCCGTCGCTCCCCCATCTCCTCCTTCACCACTCTTCTGATGGCTTCTGAAGAGTAGTTCTCCGGCATACACGGCGGCTGGGTGGTCCGCCAAGCCCGTCGGATACGAGCGAGGCAGCTCGCTGCTCCACCACCCGCGCCTGGCCCGACGGAGCAAGTTGCAGCCCCAAGCCAGCGCGTGGTTCAGCAACTCGTCACTCAAGGCCCACTCGATGAGGAGTGATGAGTTACTCCACGACGGCACGACAACACGGCGTCATCGCTGCCATCCACGATGCCGCGTCGTACCGCGCATTCCGTGCCTACGACCGCGTCATGTAGGCAGAGACAGAAGCCGGGTGAGGAGAGTGACGAGTCAGTGGCCGGCACCTCCGCGTCCGCCGCCATCATCCAGGAGAAATAGAACACGGGAGTGCGTCGCCGCTTGGGTCCCATGAAGGCCACCGCCAAGGGGACTCCGGCGTACACAGCCGATGTCTTGCCCGGTTCTTCTCTTGCGAGGACCTCCGTCGATCGCACATGGGCTCCACGGAAACGGAGGCGTCGCCTTCCCCTCGCGTTGAAGTATCAGCCAGGGGTTCCACTCCGAGTGGTGGAGAAGCGAGCCGTCCTTTGCGCTGAAGCATACACCTCCAGGGCTCCCGGTGGTCAGGTGATTGGGCTGACAGACATGAGGGAGACAAAGGATTAGATATTATTATACCTGCAGAGCCGAACTAGTACCGTTGATGTAAATGCACTGAAGTTCGTTATGTTTATATGAAACTCCGGCATATTTATATGTAATCCGTCATATTTATATGAAATTCAGCCGTGTTCATGCGAGTTTTGTCCTGTCAATTGAAGTTGTTGTGAAACTATATGCGGCTAGGATTGAATGCGTCCTTCCGTATCCATATCGAGAGACTGGTCCCTGATTTTTACTTGTTGCTGTTGGAGATGCCCTGACCGGGCAGAGATGCGTCAACACACAAACCTTACGCCGTACATCATGGTTAAGCGGAGTTCAGCTCAGACTTCAGACCGTTGTACAAGAAGGAAAGAAAGAAAGAAAAAAAGAAAGGTGGTGTGTTTGCATGCATGCATGCAAGCAGGCAACGGTGGACGTGTCCTCTCCTGCTGCGATAGCTGACTGCTCACTCGGTCGCAATCCCACGGATCGCATGCGTCGGGTCAAAGGCATGAAGGCCAAGGAGAAGACTAGACCTGTGGTGAGGCACGCGTCTTATTATCACACCACACTCCCTTCCTTCCCTCCTCCCATGGACCATGGTATTACTGTGGAGTATAGTGCTCCTATATTCGCTAAAAATGGAGTAGTAGTACTTTAGTGAGCTAATGAAGTGATCAAAGGCAGCTTAAATCGTATAGTACCAGTACGGGCTAGCTCGGGGCGAGGGTGGCACATGGCGCGGCGGCTGACGGGGCCATGTGTGCGTGCCTCCGTGGCTCCGTGCCCCAGCCCCAGCAGGAAGGAATCCAGCGCGCAGGCAGGCAGCCTTGCCGGTACTTGCGCCACCATGCATGCTTGGAACTCCCAACCCCATCAACGGTACCACTTGTGTAGTACTCCTGCTGCTCCAGCTCGCCATTTTCTGCTTACCATACGCACTCCCTTCCTTGCTGTAGGCTCGTCCCGTCCCCAGGTCGGCATCCGCACCGCAGGTCGACGCGCGCTAGCAGTTTTTTCTCCTGTTCCAGCGTGAGCTTCTTCTGTACCTGTACCACGTCGGCGCGCGATAGCTGGGTTTCCTCGTCCCGCTCCCCATGCCGGCATGCGTCCCCACGTCGGGCCGCGCGCGCTAGCTGGGTTTTCCTTCAGTTTTTCTTAATATCCCAGCGTGCGCCCGTCTTTGGCCGAGGGAAATCTAAAGGAAAAATGCTCGCAGCTTCAGCACTCTTCAGGTTAATTGTGCGCGGATCTAGTATGTGTGCGTGTGTGTGTGCGACTCATCGTATATAGATTGGGCCCATTTCCTACATTCCACGTGCAGCAGGAATGAGGCTGCAGCTACTTGTTTACAAAGATCAGTCTTACATCGGATTCAACTGAATCTCATCTCAGTTTTATAAAGAGCGTACGTATATATGCGAATATTTATTTATTTATTTTGACAATACGAGCATACGCGAACTGGTGGCACCTTTTTCTCCATTTTTCTTTTCTCTTGACGGGCTCCATCCATGCATCTGGAGTTCTGGACCATGCACCACCTACCATAATCCTGCCTTGAATTAATAAGCAAGTGCATGCACAACTCATTCGTGCTACTGCTATAGTCGTAGCAGCCCATGACCAGGAGGCGTTCGTGATCGCCTCCAACCTAGTAGTACCAAAACGGAAAACATATCAAGACTTTTTTTAAGTAATATAATAATCTACACAGGATAGAAACCCCTCCATTCGCAATGCTCGAGAGTGTAAGCGGAGAATAAAACTCCATACTATATTTTTCTTTTCTTTTTGCGATGAACTCTATTTTTGCATGTGAACTCTTTTTGCGATGAACTCGATACTATAATTTTATTTTGAGAACTACTCGATACTATATTTTTTGTTGAGAACTACTCTATTTTTTAGACAATTTTGAGAACTACTCGATGATAATATAATTAAGATCATCTTACCGGCGACCATAAATTAGGCCATGGAGGACATATGTGGGGCCATCACATCCTTTTGACAAGGTGATAAGGGCATCTTCAACGCCGACCTGCAAACCTCCCACAACACGTTGTCTAGACCGCAAAAACTATCCAACGACGACCTGTATCGGTCCGCGGAGCGGTTCAGATGCGATTTCTCCCGCACCGGGGACAAAAGTGGGGGAGGTTTGCAGGAGTCCAGAACGATCCCAAGCCCACTTTTAACCACACTGGCCCATCAAAAACCCTCCCCCTCCCGCGCGCGCATCCTGCCCGGCACGTCCACATTCATGCCGATGTAGAGCGCGCTGCTCCGCATTGAAGGTGGCTCAGGGCGGACGTAACCTCTCACCAGCTTCGCCATTGAAGCGGCTCGCCGGCCAAGGGCGCCGCCCGGCTGAACACGCCTCCTCGCCGCATTTATATGCCCCCATTAAACCCGCGTTGAAGCCGAGAAATCTACTCCGGTCACACATCCGCTCATGAGCAGATCGACATTAAACATAGCGCCGCCCGAGCTCCTCTCGTCCGCCCTCTATTAAAACGAGGCCAGACGTCGGGCAAGAATCGCACCCCTCCGCCGCTCCCCCCATCTTCTTCTTCACAACTCTTCAGATGGCTTCTGAAGAGTAGTTCTCCGGTATACAAGGCGGGGCTGGGTGGTCTACCGAGCCCGTCGGATACGAGCGAGGCAGCTCGCTGCTCCACCACCCGCGCCTGGCCCGACGAAGCAAGTTGCAGCCCCAAGCCAGCGCATGGTTCAACAACTCGCCGCTCCAGGCCCACTCGATGAGGAGTGGCGACTTGCTCCACAACGCACGATGGCACGGGCGTCATCACTACCATCGACGACGACGCGTCGTACCGCGCATTCCGTGCCTGCGACCGCGCAATCCAGGCAGAGACAAAAGCCAGGTGCACGGAGAGTGACGAGTCAGTGGTTGGCGCCTCCGTGTCCGCCACCATCATCCATGAGAAGTAGAACACGGGAATGTGCCGCTGCTTGGGTCCCATGAAGGCCACCGCCGAGGCGATGCCAGTGTACACAGCTGGTGTCTTGCCCGGTTCTTCTCTTACGAGGACCTCCGTCGATTGCACATGGGCTCCACGGAAACGGAGACACCCCCTTCCCCTCCCACTGAAGCATCAACCGGGGGTTCCACTCTGATGATTGGTGGGGAAGCAAGCCGTCCTTTGCGCTGGCATACACCTCCAGGGCTCCCAGCGGTCCAGTGATTGGGCTGCCGGAAATGAGGAAGACAAAGGATTACATATTATTATAGCTCCAGAGTATTGAAATTCGTCATGTTTATATGAAAATCCGGCATATTTATATAAAATTCGGCCGTGTTTACACGAATTTCATCTTGTTGGTTCAAGTTGTTGTGAATATATATACGACTATGGTTGAATGCGTCCTTCCGCATCCATATGCGTGGATTGGTCCCCTTTCACAAACTAGTAAATGTGCATGTGCAACACATGTGTAATATTAATCCGGCTTGAAGATATACCTAAATCCTAATCTGCGCACATTGGTAACGAAGCTTAACGATTGTTGAATGTGTGCACACAAGGCTGCTTTTGGTTCAGTTTTACGAAGCCTGATTTGGGTTCAGTTTTTAGTGGCTGCTTTTCTGTTAAGTGAAACATGAATCAATCTTCTCCGGAAGAAATGAAGAAAGCAGAGATGAAAGACCTTTGGCCCGGCGGCTGTGTGTTTGACAGCGGCGTGTCCCTTGATGGCGACGCTGACGACCTAGGCCCGATGGAGAGGGACGGACAGGCGGTCCAGGCAGTGTCCATGATGGTCCAATGGTCTGACACCAACGGACAACCATGCGGCGTCCCTGTCATGTCCGACAGTGATGGGCGGTCCAGGTGGTGCCTCCGACGCGCCCCTGCCGGTCGACCAGGCTGTCTAGGTGGTGTCCCCGACAGCCGCCGTCCTTGAAGTTGCGATGGCATTGCTAGGGCCGAGGCCACGCAGAGGCGATGGGTAGAGGCGACCCAGAGATGTGAGGGGCGGCGTCCTTGAAGGTGCGATGGCATCGCTAGGGCCGAGGCCACGCAGAGGCGATGGGTAGAGGCGACACAGAGATGTGAGGGGCGGCGTCCTTGAAGGTGCTGCGGGTCGAGGCGATGGGGGCGGCGTGCGTCGCTGAAGCGAGATGATGGGGCGGCGCTGTGGGGCGGTTCGCTGTGGCAGTTTCCTTTCATGTGAAAGGGTACGTAAGGAAGGGGATTGCATGATGGTTCGTTGTGCCAGTTTCCTTTCGTGTGAAAGGGTACGGAAGGAAGGGGATCGCTCCGACGCTTTGCTGTAGCAGTTTCCTTTTGTGTGAAAGGATATATAAGGAAGGTGATCAGGGAGAGAAATGATTGATTAGCAGTAAACGCATTTAGTGCTAAACATGTTTAGTTGCTCACCATTAGGACAATAAGGACTGTCGGATTAACGCTAATGGATTGCCGGGATCTGTTGGATCAGCCCCATTGGTTTTTTATATTGGTATATAGATATAGATATAGATGTAGATAAATACAAGAAGATTTTTGCGGGTTGACGTTGAAGACGTCCTAACCGGGCAGAGATGCGTCAACACACAAACCTTGCGCCGTACATCATGGTTAAGCGGAGTTCTGTTCAGACTTCATACCGTTGTAGAAGAAAGAAAGAAATAAAGAAAGAAAGGTGCTGCGTTTGCATGTATGCAAGCAGGCAACGGTGGACGTGTCCTGCGCCCGAGGCTGCGATAGCTGGCTTCCTTAGGGAAGGTTTGCGGATGGCGGGCGACGTGCGCTGGCGTGTCCGGTATGCGGAAGACCTCGGGATAACGAGGCAGGTCCGGCTCGACGACGGCGGGTTGTGGCTACGCTCTGAGGCGCTCAGGATCGTTCTCCTCAACACCGCGGGGCACACGGTAGATGCGCGATTGCTTAGGGCAGGTGAGTTCATCAACATCGTCGACATCGTTTCCTTTCTGTGTCACTTTGCTAGGGTTCTGGATCGAAGTCCGGCGAACTCCATGTTTTCCGGCGAGAACGTGCAGCTGCATGGCGCGGGAGCATCGCATGCGGGACTGATCGACCCTGCGGTACACGGGAACGAACGCACGTTCCTGGGGACGAGTCACCGCCCTCCCTCCATGACAGATGGGCCGGGAGTTCTCGGGCGCGCACCGGACCACCATGACCCAGATGTGTGCCACGTGGTAGGGATCTCATCTGACCGTCGTGGAGAATGTGGACCTAGGGTTTCCGGGGGCGACACTGGTATAAAAGACGCGACCGCTACCCCTCCCCCCATTTTGGATCTGGACGAGAGCTTCGCCCACTTCTGGAGCGCTCCGCCTCTCGCCAGATCTAGGATTCGTCAATCATATACCTGGTGGAAGGAAAAATCCATGGTGATGTTCATTCCTTCGCTCAAGTAGTTACTTCTTCCCCCTCCACAAATCCACCTAATTCGCTGAGAGCTGCTGAGATGAGAGGGGAGGGCTTTGGTGCGGGTCGCCATGGCCGCGGGGCTACTCGTTTCGACCGTGGTCGTGGCCGTGGATTTGACTCCCATGTGTGGAAGCGCAAGCCGGAGGTGGTGCATTCGTCCTCAAAGATGAGCTTCTGGATCTGATGGATCTGGATTCGAGAAGTGGGAGGAAGCTGCAGGCGGACATCAAGCTGTTCACGCTCGTCAATCACGCTGGGACGAGGGCACAGAGGGTGAGCAAGAGCACGGTGAGGTGGAGGCGACGGGGAAGGCGATGGCCCCTCCTCCGCATCTTGGGAGGCAGGGTGCCCTGGGCGGCACCGACAAAGATCCGCGTGCCTCCACCAAGAACAAGACCCATTCAGGGAATCGTGAGCTCCCCACCTCCTCTGGTACAAACTGCCCACCTTATGATGTTCGCCAGATATGCAACAACCCTGGACATTTTACTGTTAGATGTCCACAAGCTCTTTGTGATCATTGTAAGAAGAGAGGTCACTTATCTGTTGTTTGCATTGAATTTTTTCCATGGGAGTGCACTCATGTGATGTGTGCTTTCCAGTCCAGAGGGCAGGGATTCTTTTATATTCCTGATTTTGGTGTTGATAGACAGTCAAGAGAGCAGGTGTACAATGTTGTGGTCACCGTTACTGAGGGTTCTGCTCAAACCAAAGATATCGAGCATGAACTGAGCGTTTACGTTGGCCAGGGGTGGCGATGCTCTGCTAGATTTTTTGCTCCTTAGAAATTTGTTATGAGAATGCCAAACCCTAGAGAAGTGGATAGAGCCCTTTTTGTTGAACATGTTAGACTCAAGAAATGTGGAGTTAGTGTTAAGTTTTCCCCCTGGTCTGAAGATATTGATTCTGAGGGGCTTCTGGAAGTTGCTTGGGTTAGAATTTGTAAAATCCCCTCCTAACAAAAGATCTGATAATATTGTTGCTTATGTGGGGAGCCTGGTTGGGATCACGCTAGAAGTTGACATGTCTACTATAAATCGCCCTTCTTCTATTAGGGCCAGAATTGGGTGCAGATCTGTGAACCAACTGCCTGCTACTGCCGAGGGAGTGTTGGGGGATCGGTTTTACAAGTTTACCTATGAGATTGAAGAAATCTTGATTAAAAATCTTGTTGAGGAAGAAACTATAGATGATGTTGCTGATGAGAAAAGTAAACCTGAGTACACTCCTAAGAGGAAACGTACTGAACAGGAGAAAAACGAGAGCCCTCCTGATACTCATCGATCTGGGAAACCTGACAGTTCTTATCGTGGGGGCAAGGCCTGTCGCCTGCTTCCTACCGACATAGATGAGAAATAGGAGGAGATCTCATCTGAGAGTGAACAAGATACATCCCTCCTTATCGAAACAATGTAGAGAGAAATTGACGAGGTCGCTTGTGGGGAGAAGCTGGACTCCTCCAAGTGGATCATTACCAGGGAGGATGTTGTTGTGGGGGCTGGTTCATGATACGTCCATTTTGTTGGAAATATGCCCTAGATGCAATAATAAATTAGTTATTATTATTATATTTCCTTGTTCATGATAATCGTTTATTATCCATGCTGTAATTGTATTGATAGGAAACTCAGATACATGTGTGGATGCATAGACAAGTAAGCCTCTAGTTGACTAGCTCGTTGATCAATAGATGGTTACGGTTTCCTGACCATGGACATTGGATGTCGTTGATAACAGGATCACATCATTAGGAGAATGATGTGATGGACAAGACCCAATCCTAAGCCTAGCACCAAGATCGTGTAGTTCGTATGCTAAAGCTTTTCTAATGTCAAGTATCATTTCCTTAGACCATGAGATTGTGCAACTCCCGGATACCGTAGGAATGCTTTGGGTGTACCAAACGTCACAACGTAACTGGGTGGCTATAAAGGTGCACTACGGGTATCTCCGAAAGTGTCTGTTGGGTTGGCATGAATCGAGACTGGGATTTGTCACTCCGGTTGACGGAGAGGTATCTTTGGGCCCACTCGGTAGGACATCATCATAATGTGCACAATGTGACCAAGGGGTTGATCACGGGATGATGTGCTACGGAACGAGTAAAGAGACTTGCCGGTAACGAGATTGAATAAGGTATCGGCATACCGATGATCGAATCTCGGGCAAGTACAATACCGCTAGACAAAGGGAATTGTATACGGGATCGATTGAGTCCTTGACATCGTGGTTCATCCGATGAGATCATTGTGGAACATGTGGGAGCCAACATGGGTATCCAGATCCTGCTGTTGGTTATTGACCGGAGAACGTCTCGGTCATGTCTGCATGGTTTTCGAACCCATAGGGTCTACACACTTAAGGTTCGGTGACACTAGGGTTGTAGAGATAATAGTATGCGGTAACCCGAATGTTGTTCGGAGTCCCAGATGAGATTCCAGACGTCATGAGGAGTTCCGGAGGCAAAGATTTATATATAGGAAGTCCAGTTTCGGCCACCGGGAAAGTTTCGGGGGTCATCGGTATTGTACCTGGACCACCGGAAGGGTCCCGGGGGTCCACCGGGTGGGGCCACCTATCCCGGAGGGCCCCATAGGCTGAGGGGGCGTGGGAACCAGCCCCTGGTGGGCTGGTGCGCCCCCCTTTGGGCCTCCCATGCGCCTAGGGTTAGAAACCCTAAGGGGTGGGGGCGCCTCCACTTGGCTTGGAGGCCAAGCCACCCCTAGGGCTGCCGCCCTCCTCCCTAGATGGGATCTACAAGGGGCCGACGCCCCCCTCTAGGCCCCTATATATAGTCGAGGGGAGGGAGGGCAGCCGCACCTGAGTCCCTGGCGCCTCCCTCCCTCCCGTGACACCTCTTCCTCCCCGTTTGCGCTTGGTGAAGCCCTGCCGGGATCCTGCTACTCCCACCACCACGTCGTCGTGCTGCTGGATCTCCATCAACCTCTCCTTCCCTTGCTGGATCAAGAAGGAGGAGATGTCTCTCCCAACCGTACGTGTGTTGAACGCGGAGGTGCCGTCCGTTCGGTGCTAGGATCTCCGGTGATTTGGATCACGACGAGTACGACTCCTTCAACCCCGTTCTCTTGAACGCTTCCGCTTAGCGATCTACAAGGTTATGTAGATGCACTCTCTTCTCTCTCGTTGCTAGTTTCTCCATAGATAGATCTTGGTGACTCGTAGGAAAATTTTGAATTTCTGCTACGTTCCCCAACAGTGGCATCATGAGCTAGGTCTACTACGTAGATTCTATGCACGAGTAGGACACAAAGTAGTTGTGGGCGTTGATTTTGTTCAATATGCTTACCGTTACTAGTCCAATCTTGTTTCGACGGTATTGTGGGATGAAGCGGCCCGGACCGACCTTACACATACACTTACGTGAGACAGGTTCCACCGACTGACATGCACTTGTTGCATAAGGTGGCTAGCAGGTGCCAGTCTCTCCCACTTTAGTCGGATCGGATTCGATGAAAAGGGTCCTTATGAAGGGTAAATAGCAATTGGCATATCACACTGTGGCTTTTTGCGTAGGTAAGAAACGTTCTTGCTAGAAACCCATAGCAGCCACGTAAAATATGCAAACAACAATTAGAGGACGTCTAACTTGTTTTTGCAGGGTATGCTATGTGATGTGATATGGCCAAGAAGAATGTGATGAATGATATGTGATGTATGAGATTGATCATATTCTTGTAATAGGAATCACGACTTGCATGTCGATGAGTATGACAACCGTCAGGAGCCATAGGAGTTGTCTTCATTTATTGTATGACCTACGTGTCATTGAACAACGCCATGTAATTACTTTACTTTATTGCTAACCGGTAGCCATAGTAGTAGAAGTAATAGTTGGCGAGACAACTTCATGAAGACACGATGATGGAGATCATGATGATGGAGATCATGGTGTCATGCCGGTGACGATGATGATCGTGGAGCCCCGAAGATGGAGATCAAAAGGAGCAAAATGATATTGGCCATATCATGTCACTTTTTGATTGCATGTGATGTTTATCATGTTTATGCATCTTATTTGCTTAGAACGACAGTAGTAAATAAGATGATCCCTCATTTAAATTTCAAGAAAGTGTTCCCCCTAACTGTGCACCGTTGCGAAAGTTCGTCGTTTCGAAGCACCACATGATGATCGGGTGTGATAGATTCTAACATTCACATACAACGGGTGTAAGCCAGATTTACACAAGCGAAACACTTAGGTTAACTTGACAAGCCTAGCATGTACAGACATGGCCTCGGAACACAAGAGACCGAAAGGTCGAGCATGAGTCGTATGGTGGATACGATCAACATGAAGATGTTCACCGATGATGACTAGTCCGTCTCACGTGATGATCGGACACGACCTAGTTGATTCGGATCATGTTATCACTTAGATGACTAGAGGGATGTCTATCTGAGTGGGAGTTCATAAGATGAACTTAATTATCTTGAACATAGTCAAAAACCCTTTGCAAATTATGTCATAGCTCGCACTTTAGTTCTACTATTTTAGATATGTTCCTAGAGAAAATATAGTTGAAAGTTGACAGTAGCAATTATGCGGACAGTAGAAGGCTTATGTCCTTAATGCACCGCTCGGTGTGCTGGACCTCGAACGTGGTCTGTGGATGTTGCGAACATCTGACACACACGTTTTGATGACTACGTGATAGTTCGGTAATGTTAAACGGTTTAGAATTGAGGCACCAAAGACGTTTTTGAAACGCTGCAGAACATATGAGATGTTCTGAGGGCTGAAATTGGGATTTCAGGCTCGTGCCCACGTCAAGAGGTATGAGACCTCCGACGAGTTTTTCTAGCCTACAAACTAAGGGAGAAGATCTCAATCGTTGAGCTTATACTCAGATTGTCTGGGTACAACAATCACTTGAATCGAGTGGGAGTTAATCTTCCAGATGAGATAGTGATGTTTCTCAAAAGACATTGCCACCAAGGTACTAGAGCTTCGTGATGAACTATAACATAACAGGGATAGATATGATGATCCTTGAGCTATTTGCAATGTTCGACACCGTGAATGTAGAAATCAAGAAGGAGCATCAATTGTTGATGGTTAGTGAAACCACTAGTTTAAAGAAGGGCAAGGGCAAGAAGGGGTACTTCATGAAACGGCAAATCAGTTGCTGATCCAGTGAAGAAACCCAGGGTTGAACCCAAACCCGAGACTAAGTGCTTCTGTAGTAAGGGGAACAGCCACTGGAGCAGAATTACCCTAGATACTTGGTAGATAAGAAGGCTGGCAAGGTCGATAGAAGTATATTGGATATACATTATGTTAATGTGTACTTTACTAGTACTCCTAGTAGCACCAGGGTATTGAGATACCGGTTCGATTGCTAAGTGTTAGTAACTCGAAGTAAAAGGCTACGGAATAAATCGTGATTAGCTAAAGGTGAGATAACGATGTGTGTTGGAAGTGTTTCCAAGGTTGATGTGATCAAACATCGCACGCTCCCTCTACCATCAAGATTAGTATTAAACCTGAATAATTGTTATTTGGTGTTTGCGTTGAGCATAGACATAATTGGATTATGTCTATCACAATACGGTTATTCATTTAAGGAGAATAATGGTTACTCTGTTTATTTGAATAATACCTTCAATGGTCTTGCACAATTTATTGAATCTCGATCATAGTGATACACATGTTCATGCCAAAAGATATAAGATAGTACCACCTACTTGTGGCACTGCCATGTAAGTCATATTGGTATAAAATGCATGAAGAAGCTCCATGTTGATGGATCTTTGGACTCACTCGTTTTTTGAAAAGTTTGAGACATGCGAACCATGTCTATTGGTGTATATGCATGAAGAAACTCCATGCAAAATGGACCATTTGGACTCACTTGATTTTGAATCACTTGAGACATGCAAATCATACCACATGGGCAAGATGACTGAAAGCCTCGTTTTCAGTAAAATGGAACAAGAAAGCAACTTGTTGGAAGTAATACATTTTGATGTGTGCAGTCCAATGAGTGCTGAGGCACGCAGTGGATATCGTTATGTTCTTACTTCACGGATGATTTGAGTAGATACTGTATATTTACTTGATGAAACACAAGTCTGAATTATTGAATGGTTCAAGTAATTTCAGAGTGAAGTTGAAGATCATCGTGACAAGAGGATAAAATGTCTATGATATGATCATAGAGATGAGTATCTGAGTTACGAGCTTTGGCACACAATTAAGACATTGTGGAAATTATTTCACAATTAATACCGCCTGGAACACCATAGTGTGATGGTGTGTCCGAACATCATAGTTGCACCCTATTGGATATGGTGCATACCATGATGTCTCTTATCGAATTACCACTATTGTTCATGGGTTAGGCATTAGAGACAACCACACTCACTTTAATAGGGCACCACGTAATTCCGTTGAGATGACACCGTGAGAACTATGGTTTAGAGAAACCTAAGCTGTCGTTTCTTGAAAGTTTTGGGCTGTGACGCTTATGTGAAAAAGTTTCATCGTGATAAGCTCGAACCTAAAACGGATAAATGCATCTTCATAGGATACCCAAAATAGTTGGGTATACCTCCTAATTCAGATCCGGAAGCAAAAGTGATTGTTTCTAGAAATGGGTCTTTTCTCGAGGAAAAGTTTCTCTCGAAAGAATTGAGTGGGAGGATGGTGGAGACTTGATGAGGTTATTGAACCATCACTTCAAGTAGTGTGTAGCAGGGCACAGGAAGTTGTTCATGTGGCACCTACACCAATTGAAGTGGAAGCTTATGATAGTGATCATGAAGCTTCGGATCAAGTCACTACCGAACCTCGTAGGACGACAAGGACGCGTACTGCTTCGAGTGGTACGGTAATCCTGTCTTGGAGGTCATGTTGCTATACAACAATGAACCTACGAGCTATGGAGAAGCGATGGTGGGCCTGGATTCCGACAAATGGCTCGAGGCCATAAAATTCGAGAGAGGATCCATGTATGAAAACAAAGTGTAGACTTTGGAAGAACTACTTGATGGTCGTAAGGCCGTTGGGTACAAATGGATTTTAAAAGGAAGACGGACAATGATGGTAAGTATGACCAATAAGAAAGCTCGACTTGTCGTTAAGATGTTTTCCGACAAGTTTAAGAAGTTGACTACGATGAGACTTTCTCACTCGTAGTGATGCTAAGAGTCCGCTGGAATTGTATTAGCAGTTACTGCATTATTTATGAAATCTTGCAGATAGGATGTCAAAACATTGTACGATATTCTTGAGGAAAGGTTGTATGTGATACAACCAGAAGGTTTTGTCAAATCCTGAAAGATGCTAACAAGTATGCAAAGCTCCAGCAATCCTTCTAAGGACTGGAGTAAGCATCTCGGAGTTGGAATGTATGCTTTGATGAGATGATCAAAGATTTTGGGTTTATACAAAGTTTATGAGAAACTTGTATTTCCAAAGAAGTGAGTGGGAGCACTATAGAATTTCTGATGAGTATATGTTGTTGACATATTGTTGATCAGAAATGATTTCTGGAAAGCATATAGGGTTATTTGAAAAGTGATTTTCAATAGAAAACCTGGATTAAGCTGCTTGAACATTGAGCATCAAGATCTATGAGGATAGATCAAAAATGCTAAATGGTACTTTCAAATGAGCACATACCTTGACATGATCTTGAAGTTGTTCAAGATGGATCGGTCAAAGAAGGAGTTCTTGCCTGAGTTGTAAGGTATGAAGTTAAGAGTTAAAGCTCGACCACGACAGAAGAGAGAGAAAGGACGAAGGTCGTCCCCTATGCTTCTGACGTAGGCTCTATAGTATGCTATGCTGTGTACCGGACCGGAAGTGTGCCTTGCCATGAGTCAGTCAAGGGGTACAAGAATGATCCATGAATGGATCATTGGACAACTGTCAAAAATTGTCCTTGGAGTAAATAAGGAAATGTTTCTCGATTATGGAGGTGATAAAGAGTTTGGCGTAAAGGGTTAGGTCAATGCAAGCTTTAACACCTATCCGAATGACTCTGAGTAGCAAACCGGATACGTATAGTGGAGCGACCATTTGGAATAGCTCCAAGTGGAGCGTGGAAGCATCATTTACAATATGACCTAGAGATTTGCGAAATACATACGGATCTGAATGTTGCAGACCCGTTGACTAAAACCTCTCTCACAAGCAAAACATGATCAAACACCAGAACTCATTGAGTCCTAATCACATGGTGATGTGAACTAGTTTAGTGACACTAGTAAACTCTTTGGATGTTGGTCACATGGCGATGTAACCTATCAGTGTTAATCACATGGTGATGTGAACTAGATTATTGACTCTAGTGCAAGTGGGAGACTGTTGGAAATATGCCCTAGAGGCAATAATAAATTAGTTATTATTATTATATTTCCTTGTTCATGATAATCGTTTATTATCCATGCTGTAATTGTATTGATAGGAAACTCAGATACATGTGTGGATACATAGACAACACCATGTCCCTAGTAAGCCTCTAGTTGACTAGCTCGTTGATCAATAGATGGTTATGGTTTCCCGACCATGGACATTGGATGTCATTGATAACGAGAATGATGTGATGGACAAGACCCAATCCTAAGCCTAGCACAAAGATCATGTAGTTCGTATGCTAAAGCTTTTCTAATGTCAAGTATCATTTCCTTAGACCATGAGATTGTGCAACTCCCGGATACCGTAGGAATGCTTTGGGTATACCAAACGTTACAACGTAACTGGGTGGCTATAAAGGTGCACTATGGGTATCTCCGAAAGTGTCTGTTGGGTTGGCACGAATCGAGACTGGGATTTGTCACTCCGGTTGACGGAGAGGTATCTCTGGGCCCACTCGGTAGGACACCATCATAATGTGCACAATGTGACTAAGGGGTTGATCACGGGATGATGTGTTACGGAACGAGTAAAGAGACTTGCCGGTAACGAGATTGAACAAGGTATCGGCATACCGACGATCGAATCTCAGGCAAGTACAATACCGCTAGACAAAGGGAATTGTATACGGGATCGATTGAGTCCTTGACATCGTGGTTCATCCGATGAGATCATCGTGGAACATGTGGGAGCCAACATGGGTATCCAGATCCCGCTGTTAGTTATTGACCGGAGAACGTCTCGGTCATGTCTGCATGGTTTCCGAACCCGTAGGGTCTACACACTTAAGGTTCGGTGACACTAGGGTTGTAGAGATAATAGTATGTGGTAACCCGAATGTTTTTCAGAGTCCCGGATGAGATTCCGGACGCCACGAGGAGTTCCGGAGTGGTCCAGAGGTAAAGATTTATATATAGAAAGTCCAGTTTCGGCCACCGGGAAAGTTTCGGGGGTCATCGGTATTGTACCGGGACCACCTGAAGGGTCCCGGGGGTCCTCTGGGTGGGGCCACCTATCCCGGAGGGCCCCATAGGCTGAGGGGGCATGGGAACCAGCCCCTGGTGGGCTGGTGCGCCCCCCTTTGGGCCTCCCATGCGCCTAGGGTTAGAAACCCTAAGGGGTGGGGGCGCCTCCACTTGGCTTGGAGGCCAAGCCACCCCTAGGGCCGCCGCCCCCCTCCCTAGATGGGATCTACAAGGGGCCGGCGCCCCCTAGGCCCCTATATATAGTGGAGGGGAGGGAGGGCTGCCGCACCTGAGTCCCTAGCGCCTACCTCCCTCCCTTGACACCTCTTCCTCCGCGCTTGCGCTTGGCGAAGCCCTGCCGGGATCCCGCTACTTCCACCACCACGCCGTCGTGCTGCTGGATCTCCATCAACCTCTCCTTCCCTTGCTGGATCAAGAACGAGGAGATGTCTCTCCCAACCGTACGTGTGTTGAACGCGGAGGTGCCGTCCATTCGGCGCTAGGATCTCCGGTGATTTGGATCACGACGAGTACGACTCCTTCAACCCCATTCTCTTGAACGCTTCCGCTTAGCGATCTACAAGGGTATGTAGATGCACTCTCCTCTCTCTCGTTGCTAGTTTCTCCATAGATAGATCTAGGTGACTCGTAGGAAATTTTTGAATTTCTGCTACGTTCCCCAACACATTTTGCATCATGCTTTTATGTCAATATTTATTGCATTATGGGCTGTTATTTCACGTTATGTCACAATACTTATGGCTATTCTCTCTTATTTTACAAGGTTCACATGAAGAGGGAGAATGCCGGCAGCTGGAATTCTGGGCTGGAAAAGGAGCAAATATTGAAGGACTATTCTGCGCAACTCCAAAAGTCCTGAAACTCCACGGAATACCTTGAAATAAATAAAGAAAAATGGTCGCCAAAGATGAAGGCCACAAGGCCCACACCCTGCTCACGAGGGTGGGGGGCGCGCCCCCCTGGGCGCGCCCCCTACCTCGTGGGCCCCCTGGTGGCTCTCCGACGCCCATCTTCTCCTATATGAAGTCTTTCGATGAGAAAAAATCGGGGAGAACCTTTCGGGACGAGACTCCGCCACCACGAGGCAGAACCTTGGCGGAACCAATCTAGGGCTCTGGCGGAGCTTTTCTGCCGGGGACACTTCCCTCCGGGAGGGGGAAATCATCACCATCGTCATCACCAACGCTCCTCTCATCAGGAGAGGGCAATCTCCAGCAACATCTTCACCAGCACCATCTCATATCCAAACCCTAGTTCATCTCTTGTATCCAATTCTTGTCTCCAAGTCCGGGATTGGTGCTAGTAGTTTGCTAGTAGTGTTGATTACTCTTTGTAGTTGATGCTAGTTGGTTTATTTGGTGGAAGATCATATGTTCAGATCCTATATGCATATTATTACCCCTCTGATTATGAACATGAATATGCTTTGTGAGTAATTACGTTTGTTCCTGAGGACAAGGGAGAAGTGTTGCTATTAGTAGTCATGTGAATTTGGTATTCGTTCGATATTTTGATAAGATGTATGTTGTCTAACCTCTAGTGGTGTTATGTGAACATCGACTATATAACACTTCACCATTATTTGGGCCTAGAGGAAGGCATTGGGAAGTAATAAGTAGATGATGGGTTGCTAGAGTGACAGAAGCTTAAACCCTAGTTTATGCATTGCTTCGTAAGGGGCTGATTCGGATCCACATGTTTCATGCTATGGTTAGGTTTACCTTAATATTTTTGTTGTAGTTGCGGATGCTTGCAATAGAGGTTAATCATAATTGGGATGCTTGTGCAAGTAAGGGCAGTACCCAAGCACTGGTCCACCCACATATCAAATTATCAAAGTTCCGAACGCGAATCTTATGAGCGTGATGAAAACTAGCTTGACGATATTCCCATGTGTCCTCGGGATCACTTTTCCTATCATAAGAGTTTGTCCAGGCTTGTCCTTTGCTACAAAAAGGATTGGGCCACCTTGCTGCACCTTATTTACTTTTATTACTTGTTGCTCGTTACCATTTATCTTATCATAAAACTTTCTGTTACCACTTATTTCAGTACTTGCAGAGAATACCTTGCTGAAAACCGCTTATCATTTCCTTCTGCTCCTCGTTGGGTTCGACACTCTTACTTATCGAAAGGACTAGATAGATCCCCTATACTTATGGGTCATCAAGACTCTTTTCTGGCGCCGTTGTCGGGGAGTGAAGCGCCTTTGGTAGGTGGAATTTGGTAAGGAAAAATTTATTTAGTGTGCTGAAATTTTCTGTCGCTTGTTACTATGGAAAGTAATTGTTTGAGGGGCTTGTTCGGGGTATCTTCACCCCATCCGGTTGAGCCAAGAGTTGCTCCTCAACCCACTGAACCTACTGAATCTATTGAAAATAAAACTCCTTTTGGAATTCCTTCGGGTATGATGGAAAAACTGCTAGCTAACACTTTCACAGGAGATGGAACAAAGCATCCTGACGAATACCTACGCTTTGTGGATGATATTTGTGGACTATTTAAGCTTGCAGGTATACCTGATGATGTTGTTAAGAAGAAGGCTTTCCCTTTATCTTTGGAGGGAGACGCATTGACATGGTATAGGCTATGTGATGATACGAGATCATGGAACTATAAAAGAGTGAAATTGGAATTTCATCAGAAGTATTACCCTATGCATCTTGTTCATCGCGATAGCAATTATATATATAATTTTTGGCCTCGTGAAGGAGAAAGCATCGCTCAAGCTTGGGGGAGGCTTAAATCAATGTTATATTCATGCCTCAATCATGAGCTCTCAAAATTGACAATTCTCCAGAATTTTTATGCTCGGCTTTCTGATAACAATCGCACCATGCTCGATACTTCTTGTGCTGGCGGAATCTATTGGATAGAATTAAGCGCAACTCTGAAGATTAGGACCTCGAGAAGGTAAGGAGTCAGGCATGACACCTAAGTTTGAGTGTTAAATCTTTTATGGATACCGATATTTTCCGTAAGTTTAGCACTAAATATGGACTCGACTCTGAGATAGTAGCTTCTTTCTATGAATCTTTTGCTACTTATGTTGATCTCCCCAAGGAGAAGTGGTTTAAATATCATCCTCCCATAGAAGTAAAAGTAGCTGCACCTATTAAAGTTGAAGAAAATATTGTCACTTATAATGATCCTATTGTTCCCACTTCTTATGTTGAGAAACCCCCTTTCCCTGTTAGAATGAAGGATCATGCTAAAGCTTCAATTGTTGTTCGCAAAAGCAATATTAGGACTTATACACCTCCTGAGCAAGTCAAAGTAGAACCCAATATTGCTATTGTTAAAGATCTCTTGTCGGATAATATTGATGGGCATGTTATTCAATTCACTGGTGAAACTGCTAGAATTGCTAAACCCTGTGATAGAGATAAACATAGACCTGTGGTAGGCGTGCCTGTTATTTCTGTTAAAATAGGAGATCATTGTTATCATGGCTTATGTGATATGGGTGCTAGTGCTAGTGTTATACCTTATGAATTATATAAAGAAATTAAGCATGAAATTGCACCGACTGAGTTAGAAGAAATTGATGTCACAATTAAACTCGCCAGTAGAGATACTATTTCACCAGTGGGAATTGTTAGAGATGTTGAAGTCTTGTGTGGGAAAACTAAATATCCCGCTGATTTTCTTGTTCTCAGTTCCCCGCAAGATAGATTTTGTCCCATTATATTTGGTAGACCCTTCTTGAGTACTGTTAATGCTAAGATAGACTGCAAAAAGAATGTTGTTACCATTGGCTTGGATAATATGGTTCATGAGTTTAATTTCTCTAAATTTAGTAAACAACATCGTGAGGAAGAATTGCCTAGTAAGGATGAAATTATTGGTCTTGCTTCTATTGCTGTACCTCCTAGTGATCCTTTAGAACACTATTTGCTAGACCATGAAAATGATATGTTCATGAATGAAAGAAGGGAAATAGATGAAGTATTCTTTAAACAGGAACCTATTCTGCAACACAATTTGCCTGTTGAAATCCTAGGGGATCCCCCTCCACCCAATGGTGATCCCATGTTTGAGCTTAAACTGTTGGCTGATAATCTTAAATATGCTTATCTTGATGAAAAAAAAATATCTTGTTATTTTATTAGCGCTAACCTTTCAAAGCATGAAGAAGAAAGATTATTGAAAACTCTGAAGAAGCATCGTGCCGCTATTGGATATACTCTGGATGATCTTAAGGGCATTAGTCCCACTCTATGTCAACATAAAATAAATTTGGAAGCTGATGCCAAACCAGTATGTGATCCTCAACGACGTTTGAATCCTAAAATTAAAGAAGTGGTAAGAAAAGAAATACTCAAGCTTCTGGAGGCAGGTATAATTTATCCCGTTGCTGATAGTCAGTGGGTAAGTCCTGTTCATTGTGTCCCTAAGAAGGGAGGTATTACAGTTATCCCTAATGATAAAGATGAATTGATCCCTCAAAGAATTATCACAGGTTATAGGATGGTAATTGATTTCCGTAAATTAAATAAGGCTACTAAGAAAGATCATTACCCCTTACTTTTTATTGATCAAATGCTAGAAAGACTATGCAAACATACACATTATTGCTTTCTAGATGGTTATTCTGGTTTCTCTCAAATACTTGTGTCAGCTAAAGATCAATCAAAGACTACTTTTACATGCCCTTTTGGTACTTTTGCTTATAGACGTATGCCTTTTGGTTTATGTAATGCACCTGCTACCTTTCAAAGATGCATGATGGCTATAATCTCTGACTTTTGCAAAAAGATTTGTGAGGTTTTCATGGATGACTTTTCCATCTATGGTTCCTCTTTTGATGATTGCTTATGCAATCTTGATCGAGTTTTGCAGAGATGTGAAGAAACTAATCTTGTCTTGAATTGGGAAAAGTGCCACTTTATGGTTAATGAAGGTATTGTCTTGGGGCACAAAGTTTCTGAAAGAGGTATTGAAGTTGATAAAGCCAAGGTTGATGCTATTGAAAAGATGCCATGTCCAAAGGACATCAAAGGTATAAGAAGTTTCCTTGGTCATGCCAGATTTTATAGGAGGTTCATTAAGGACTTCTCAAAAATCTCTCGGCCTCTGACTAATTTATTACAAAAAGATGTACCATTTGTCTTTGATGATGATTGTGCAGAAGAATTTGAAATACTTAAGAAAGCACTAGTCTCTGCACCTGTTGTTCAGCCACCTGATTGGAATTTACCCTTTGAAATTATGTGTGATGCTAGTGATTATGCTGTAGGTGCTGTTCTAGGGCAGAGAGTTGATAAGAAATTAAATGTTATCCATTATGCTAGTAAGAATCTAGATAGCGCTCAAAGAAATTATGCTACTACCGAAAAGGAATTTTTAGCAGTGGTGTTTGCTTGTGATAAGTTTAGACCTTATATTGTTGATTCCAAAGTTACTATTCACACTGATCATGCTGCTATTAAGTATCTTATGGAAAAGAAGGATGCAAAACCTAGACTTATTAGATGGGTTCTCCTGCTTCAAGAATTTGATTTGCATATTGTTGATAGAAAGGGAGCTGAGAACCCTGTTGCAGATAACTTGTCTAGGTTAGAGAATGTTCTTGATGACCCACTACCTATTGATGATAGCTTTCCTTATGAGCAATTAAATGTCATAAGTACTTCTCGTAGCACTCCATGGTATGCTGATTATGCTAATTATATTGTTGCTAAATTTATACCGCCTAGCTTCACATACCAGCAAAATAAAAAGTTTTTCTATGACTTGCGACATTACTTTTGGGATGATCCACATCTTTATAAAGAAGGAGTAGATGGTGTCATTAGACATTGTGGACCTGAGCATGAACAGGAACATATCCTACGCAAGTGTCACTCTGAAGCTTATGGAGGACACCATGCTGGAGATAGAACTGCACATAAGGTATTGCAATCCGGTTTTTATTGGCCTACTCTCTTCAAAGATGCCCATAAGTTTGTTTTGTCTTGTGATGAATGCCAAAGAATTGGTAATATCAGTAGACGTCAAGAAATGCCTATGAATTATTCACTTGTTATTGAACCATTTGATGTTTGGGGCTTTGATTATATGGGACCTTTTCCTGCCTCTAATGGATACACACATATTTTAGTTGTTGTTGATTACGTTACTAAGTGGGTGGAAGCTATTCCAACTAGTAGTGCTGATCATAACACATCTATTAAAATGCTTAAGGAAGTTATTTTTCCAAGGTTTGGAGTCCCTAGATATTTAATGACTGATGGTGGTTCACACTTTATTCATGGTGCTTTCCGTAAGATGCTTGCTAAATATGACGTTAATCATAGGATTGCATCTCCTTATCATCCTCAGTCTAGTGGTCAAGTAGAATTGAGCAATAGGGAGCTCAAATTAATTTTGCAAAAGACTGTTAATAAGTCTAGAAAGAATTGGTCCAAGAAACTTGATGATGCATTATGGGCCTATAGAACTGCATATAAAAATCCTATGGGTATGTCTCCGTACAAAATGGTCTATGGAAAAGCTTGTCACTTACCTCTCGAACTAGAACATAAGGCATATTGGGCTATTAAAGAGCTCAACTATGATTTCAAACTTGCCGGTGAGAAGAGGTTATTTGATATTAGCTCACTTGATGAATGGAGATCCCAAGCATATGAAAATGCCAAGTTGTTTAAAGAAAAAGTTAAAAGATGGCATGACAAAAGGATACAAAAGCGTGAGTTTAATGTAGGTGATTATGTATTGCTATACAACTCTCGTTTAAGATTTTTTGCAGGAAAACATCTCTCTAAATGGGAAGGTCCCTACATTATCGAGGAGGTCTATCGTTCCGGTGCCATAAAAATCAACAACTTCGCAGGCACAAATCTGAAGGTGGTAAACGGTCAAAGGATCAAACACTATATCTCAGGTAATACTATAATTGTTGAAACTAATATTATTGAAACCGTGACCCCGGAGGAGTACATAAAGGACACTTTCCAGAACGTTCCAGACTCCCAAAAGGAATAGGTATGTGGTACGGTAAGTAAACCGACTCCAAAACAATTTTTAAGGCAAGATTTCTCCGTTTTGGAATATTTAGAAAAATAGAAAAATAAGTAGCAGTCCGGGGAGGACACGAGGCCTCCACGAGGGTGGAGGGCGCGCCCTACCCCCCTGGGCGCGCCCCCTACGTCGTGAGCACCTCGTGTGCCCTCCGGACTCCATTTCCTTGCACGATACGTATTTTGGTCGGTAAAAAATCATTATATATACTCCCGAAGGTTTGACCACCGTGTCACGCAAATTTTCTTTGTTCTTGTTTCGAGCTGTTTTTCTGACAGGTCTAGAGCACCATGACTCCTCCCTCTTCCAGCAACGAAGACAAGGATGCTTGGCTATTGAAGATAGAGTTGAAGAGAGAAGAACCAGAAGAAATCAACAAGGATGAAAGGATCAAGAAGTCCATGGTGGTTCAAGCTCAGGTGGTGAACGAAGAATACATCCCTCAACCCTTACCTAACCTTTTCACTCCAACAGAGATTGAAGCTTTCAAGATGATTGAGTTAGCCCGCATACAGAACAAGTATCTTACACAGGAGAATATTTTGTTGAAGGACCATATTACTGGGCTCAAGGGCATTATCCGCAAGTTGGAGGAACTTTTGCACTCAATGTGCGATTATCCACCGTCATCTTCACCACCTCCATCACCTCCGAGGATATAATCACATGGGTATGGGCACTCTCCTTGGCAATTGCCAAGCTTGGGGGAGGTGCCCTGGTATCGTATCACCATCACAACTCCTATCTTTACAGTTTTTCTTAGTTTGATCCTATTAGTAGTATCTTGATTTAGTAGAATAAAGTCGTGGCATGATCTAGTTTTGAGTTTTGCTTTATGATCCTTCTTTGTAATCGAGTCCGTGAGCTTTATAATAAATATTAGTGTTGAGTCAAGGGCTTGATTGTTTTGCCATGATCTTGGGTGATTAGAAGAAAAAGAATAAAAAAAGAATCAAGAGTTCATATTGATCTTATTGAAAGTAATGACTTCACATAGAAAGAGTATACTGATTTAAAGTTGTTGGGAGTTGGCAAATATAGCTTTGATAATTGTTGCAATTAATAGGAAGTAATAAGAAAAGAGAGGTTTCACATATAGATATATTATCATTGACATCTTTTATGGTTGGGAGCACTCATTAAAATATGACATGCTAAAGAGTTGAGGTTGGACAAGGAAGACAACATAATGAGTTATGTTTTCTTACATTCGAGATAAAGTATGTTGTCATGGATCCTCTACCGTGTTGAGCTTGCCTTTCCCCCTCATGTTGGCCAAATTCTTAGCACCAAGTAGAAATACTACTTGTGCTTCCAAACACCCTTAAACCAGTTTTGCCATGAGAGTCCACCATATCTACCTATGGATTGAGTAAGATTCTTCAAGTAAGTTGTCATCAGTGTAAGCAATAAAAATTGCTCTCTAAATATGCATGACTTATTAATGTAGAGAAATAAGCTTTGTACGAACTTGTTGTGGACGAAATAAAAGCGACGGACTACATAATAAAGGTTCACATGCAAGGGGCAATACAAAGTGACATTCTTTTGCATTAAGATTTTGTGCATCAACCCTAAACGCGCATGACAACCTCTGCTTCCCTCTACGAAAGGCCTATCTTTTATTATTATCCTCTACCTTACAAGAGTCACGGTGATCCTCACCATTCCTTTTTCATTTTATCCTTTGGCAAGCTCAGCATGTTGGAAAGAGTATGATATACATATCTAATTGGATGTGGGGGAGAACGAATTATTATTGTTGACATTACCCTTGAGGTAAAAGGTTGTGGGGCAAAACTATAAGCCCCTATCTTTCTCTGTGTCTGATTAAAACTCCGTAACCACAAGTATCGCGTGAGTGCTAGCAATTATGAAGGACTAAATGATAGTTGAGTATGTGGACTTGCTTTTAAGCTTTGACATAGACTCTTTCCGATGTTATGATAAATTGCAATTGCTTCAATGACTGAGATTATAATTGTTAAGTGCCCAATAATGTTTCTGATTCATGCTTTGGCTTTGTGAATAGATCACTACTTGAACATGAGTAATCATATGACAAAATCTATTTATGTTGCTGTTATGAAATAATCATGATCCCTTCATGTTCGTATTTTATTTTTATCGACGCCTCTACCTCTAAACACGAGGACATATTTATTGTTATCGGCTTTTCGCTTGAGGACAAGCGAGGTCTAAGCTTGGGGGAGTTGATACATCCATTTTGCATCATGCTTTTATGTCAATATTTATTGCATTATGGGCTGTTATTTCACGTTATGTCACAATACTTATGGCTATTCTCTCTTATTTTACAAGGTTCACATGAAGAGGGAGAATGCCGGCAGTTGGAATTCTGGGCTGGAAAAGGAGCAAATATTGAAGGACTATTCTGCGCAACTCCAAAAGTCCTGAAACTCCACGGAATACCTTGAAATAAATAAAGAAAAATGGTCGCCAAAGATGAAGGCCACAAGGCCCACACCCTGCTCACGAGGGTGGGGGGCGCCCCCCTGGGCGCGCCCCCTACCTCATGGCCCCCCTGGTGGCTCTCCGACGCCTATCTTCTCCTATATGAAGTCTTTCGATGAGAAAAAATTGGGGAGAACCTTTCGGGACGAGACTCCGCCGCCACGAGGCGGAACCTTGGCGAAACCAATCTAGGGCTCTGGCGGAGCTTTTGTGCCGGGGACACTTCCCTCCGAGAGGGGGAAATCATCACCATCGTCATCACCAACGCTCCTCTCATCAGGAGAGGGCAATCTCCATCAACATCTTCACCAGCACCATCTCATCTCCAAACTCTAGTTCATCTCTTGTATCCAATTCTTGTCTCCAAGTCCGGGATTGGTGCTAGTAGTTTGCTAGTAGTGTTGATTACTCTTTGTAGTTGATGCTAGTTGGTTTATTTGGTGGAAGATCATATTTCAGATCCTATATGCATATTATTACCCCTCTGATTATGAACATGAATATGCTTTATGAGTAATTATGTTTTCTTCCTGAGGACAAGGGAGAAGTCTTGCTATTAGTAGTCATGTGAATTTGGTATTCGTTCGATATTTTGATAAGATGTATGTTGTCTAACCTCTAGTGGTGTTATGTGAACGTCGACTACATAACACTTCACCATTATTTGGGCCTAGAGGAAAGCATTGGGAAGTAATAAGTAGATGATGGGTTGCTAGAGTGACAGAAGCTTAAACCCTAGTTTATGCGTTGCTTCGTAAGGGGCTGATTTGCATCCACATGTTTCATGCTATGGTTAGGTTTACCTTAATACTTTTGTTGTAGTTGCTGATGCTTGCAATAGAGGTTAATCATAAGTGGGATGCTTGTCCAAGTAAGGGCAGTACCCAAGCACCGGTCCACCCACATATCAAATTATCAAAGTACCGAATGCGAATCTTATGAGCGTGATGAAAACTAGCTTGACGATATTCCCATGTGTCCTCGGGAGCACTTTTCCTATCATAAGAGTTTGTCCAGGCTTGTCCATTGCTACAAAAAGGATTGGGCCACCTTGCTGCACCTTATTTACTTTTATTACTTGTTGCTCGTTACCATTTATCTTATCATAAAGCTTTCTGTTACCACTTATTTCTGTACTTGCAGAGAATACCTTGCTGAAAACCGCTTATTATTTCCTTCTGCTCCTCGTTGGGTTCGACACTCTTACTTATCGAAAGGACTATGATAGATCCCCTATACTTGTGGGTCATCAGTTCACAAGATGTTTAGGTGAATGGTGATTTACATAATGAAAAAAATTTGAACCCTTCACCCACTGTTACTAACTTTGCTCAGGTTATGGAGGTGATGGGTGAAACAGATCCTGGCTTAAAATCTTCAAGTGATTATGTGGTACAACTCCCATCCCCAGATCATTTTGAGGAGATTGTTCTTATCCCCCCACTAGCCCCTGAAGCTACGCTTAAGTTCAGTAAGCGTAACACCTCAAGAATGCATGACAAGATGGAGGACAGGGTTGTGGAGGTGGCTAACAAAAAAGACCTGGAAGGTAATCTCATGCATGCTTGTAAAAATTCCTTTGAAGTTCTATCCAATTATGAATTGATTAGTAGAGCCAATAAAATGGCGGTGGATATTCCTGATGATAAGTTTGATTCGGTGGAAATTATCTGAGAATTAGAAAAAGTCAGAGGAGAGTTAGATGAAAAGAGTAAAACTGAAACTCTTGCCCAGGGTATAGATGAGGATATAGTGGTTGTTGATGGGTTGGGCAAGAGCAGCTCCATTAATCTAGATTGGCTTGATCTAGAAGAACATACTTTGGAGCATTTGTCCTCTAGTAGAACTAGAAAGAAAAAACAAAGGAAGGTTAGTGTCAAGACTCCTAGGCCTGTGACTAGGAGCCAGAAAAACATCAACTCAGAAAATGATCCGAGCTGTAACCCTACATTGCCTCCTGGTAGGGTTACTCGTTCCAAATTCCACAAAAAGCGTTCCAAATGAGAGGCCTAATTTGGAACTGTCGAGGGGTAGGCAAGAGAGGGATGGCCACCTGCCTCTCAGACATGATCAGTGACCATTCCCTTGATTTTCTGGGTCTTCAAGAGACTATGAAAAAAGACTTCTTGCCTAAATGCTTGAGGAGAATTGATCCTTTTAGCATCTTTCACTGGAATTGGATCCCCTCTGTAGGAAAATCTGGTGGCATTTTGTGTGGTGTTAGGAGAGATAATTTGGAGATAATTTCCTGCCATAAGGGCAATCATATTCTGCAACTAGTGCTACAAGATAAACACAAGAATCTGAAGTGGGCCTGCTGGTAGTTTATGGGCTAGCTCATGAAGAATTGAAAGGAGATTTTCTGATTGAGCCGGCTGCCATCTGCAATGGTGTGCCGGTGCCCTACATTGTTGGGGGTGACTTCAACATCCTGAGACATTCTGGGGAGAAGAAAAAGAAAGTGTCCAGTCACAAATCTACTGATCTGTTTAATTCTATCATTAGTACTCTAGCTCTGCGTGAGATTCATATCAATTGGGGAAAATATACTTGGACTAATAACCAGGCTCACCCCACACTAGAAAAACTGGACCGTATCCTCATGTCAAAAGATTGGGAATACATGTATCCTTTGGTCTTGGTACGAAAACTAGTCCGAGAGATTTCTGATCACAATCCTTTGTTGCTCTCTTCGGGTGATGAGGGGAGAGAAGCCCCTAAGCCGAGAGAATTTTGTTTTGACCTTTCTTGGATTAAAGATGACAAATTCCTACCACTAGTCAGAAAAATATGGACTAGAAAAGTCAAGTCATCTGATCCCATTGACGTTCTAAATATTAAGCTCAAAAGATTTAAAACCTACTTCAAAGGCTGGGGGTCTGATAGATATGGTCATGATAAGAAAAACAAATAAGATCTTAGATTGGAACTTTCTACGCTCGAAGAGCTTGAAGAAGATGGGCCACTTCCTCCTGAGCTTTACAGTAGGAAGATGGATGCTAACTTTGAACTGCATGGCCTGCTTGTTAACGAAGAAATCTTCTGGTTACAACAATCCCACGAGCGTTGGCTCCTTAAAGGGGATTTAAACACAGATTACTACCATAAGATTGCCAATGGGCGAAAACGCAAAAATACCATCCATTCACTTAAGTTGGGCGAGGAGGTGACAATTGAGGGCACGAACAATCTGATTTCTCATGCCACTAGATTTTATAAAAACTTATTTGGCCCCGCTCCTAGTAATCAATTTCACTTAGACCCTGAGACGTGGACTGACGATGAGAAGCTTAGTGAGAATGATAACCTTGATCTCTGCCGAGAATTTACAGAGTTAGAAGTCAAGGAAGCTCTATTTGACATGGCTCCTAATAGAGTCCCCGGACCTGATAATATTCCTATTGAATTTTATCAGGTCTGTTGGGATATTGTTAAAGATGACATTATGGCTCTGTTTGATCATTTCCATCAAGGGAAACTAGATGTCAAACGCCTCAATTATGGGATCATTACCCTCCTTCCGAAAGTCTCTAGTGCTGAGAGAATCCAACAATTTTGACCTATTTGCCTCCTTAGATGTCCATACAAGCTAATCACTAAGGTGCTCGACTGTAGAGTTGCTGTGTATGCTGACAAGCTAATTAGTCCCACTCAAAATGCTTTTGTGAAAGTGAGAAATATCATGGATGGAGTGCTTTCACTTCATGAGATCCTTAACTACACACATGTCAAAAAAGAGTGGGGGTTGTCCTTAAACTGGACTTTGAAAAAGCCTACGACCAAGTTAATTGGGAATTTCTCCTTGAGTGTCACAAAATGCGGGGGTTTAGTGAAACATGGTGTGGGTGGATTAAGCAAATCCTGTATGAGGGGACAGTTAGTATCAAGCTGAATAACTGTACAGGCCCCTACTTTCAGAGTGCAAAAGGGGTTTGCCAGGGGGACCCCCATTCCCCGTTCCTGTTCAACCTAGCTGTTGAATGTCTTACAAAAATGATCAAGAATTCTCAGTAGAACAAATTAATCACATGATTAGCATCTGATCTTATTCCTGATGGGGTAGTTGTCCTGCAATACGCAGACGATACCATCATATGATTGGAAGATGATATTGAAAAAGCAGTTAATGTGAAGTTATTGCTCTACCTACTTGAAATGATGTCTGGGTTAAAAGTTAACTTCCAGAAAAGTGAGAATCTTACAGTGGGTGGGGACGAGAATGTTGTCAAGGAATATGCGGAGCTGTTCAATTATGAGATTGGCAGTTTCCATATTAAATATTTAGGAATGCCTGTGAGTTACACGAACCTTAAAACATATTATTGGGAATTCATTGTGAGCAAGTATTTAAAGAGGTTCGAGGCCTGGGTGGGCAATGCTGCCTCGATGGGAGGGAGACACACCCTGCTTGATTCCATGGTCACACAGATCTCTTTGTACCACATGTCGATGTGGTTTATGAATAAAACCTTTATAGAGAGGTTAAATAAGCATATGAGAACATTTTTCTGGCAATGATGTAACAAGAAAAAGAGATACCACCTTGTGAAATGGAGCAGAATTTGTAGATCCAAAGAAAAAGGTGGTCTGGGTATCTGATACGTCTCCAACGTATCTATAATTTTTGATTGTTCCATGCTATTATATTACCTGTTTTGGATGTTTATGGGCTTTACTAAACACGTTTATATCATTTTTGGGACTAACCTATTAACCGGAGGCCCAGCCCAACTTGCTGTTTTTTTGCCTATTTCAGTGTTTCGCAGAAAAGGAATATCAAACGGAGTCCAAATGGAATGAAACCCTCGGGAGAATTATTTTTGGAACAAACGCAATCCAGGAGACTTGGAGTGGACATCAAGAAGCAACCAAGGCGGCCACGAGGGTCCAGGGCGCACCCCCACCCTCGTGGGCCCCTCTTGGCTCCCCTGACCGACTTCCTTCGCCTATATATATCTACGTACCCAGAAAACATCCAGGAGCACCACAAAACCCTATTTCCATCACCGCAACCTTCTGTTCTCATGAGATCCCATCTTGGAGCCTTTTCCGGCACTCTGCCGAAGGGGGAATCAATCATGGAGGGCTTCTACATCAACACCAAGGACTCTCCGATGAGTTGTGAGTAGTTTACCACAGACCTTCGGGTCCATAGTTATTAGCTAGATGTCTTCTTCTCTCTCTTTGAATCTTAATACAATGTTCTCCTTGATCTTCTTGGAGATCTATTTGATGCAACTCTTTTTGCGGTGTGTTTGTCGAGATCCGATGAATTGTGGGTTTATGATCAAGTTTATCTATGAACAATATTTGAATCTCCTCTGAATTCTTTTATGTATGATTGGTTATCTTTGCAAGTCTCTTCGAATTATCAGTTTGGTTTGGCCTACTAGATTGATCTTTCTTGCAATGGGAGAAGTGCTTAGCTTTGGGTTCAATCTTGCGGTGTCCTTTCCCAGTGACAGCAGGGGAGCAAGGCATGTATTGCATTGTTGCCATCGAGGATAAAAATATGGGGTTTATATCATATTGCTTGAGTTTATCCCTCTACATCATGTCATCTTGCTTAATGCGTTACTCTGTTCTTATGAACTTAATACTCTAGATGCATGCTGGATAGCGGTCGATGTGTGGAGTAATAGTAGTAGATGCAGAATCGTTTCGATCTACGTGTCGCGGACGTGATGCCTATATACATGATCATGCCTAGATATTCTCATAACTATGCACTTTTCTATCAATTGCTCGACAGTAATTTGTTCACCCACCGTAATACTTATGCTATCTTGAGAGAAGCCACTAGTGAACCTATGGCCCCCGGGTCTATTTTCCATCATATAAGTTTCCGATCTACTTTATTTTGCATTCTTTACTTTCCAATCTATATCATAAAAACCCCCAAAATATTTATCTTATCTTATTATCTCTATCAGATCTCATTTTCGCAAGTGGTCGTGAAGGGATTGACAACCCCTTTATCGCGTTGGTTGCGAGGTTCTTGTTTGTTTGTGTAGGTACGAGGGACTTGGAGTGTAGCCTCCGATTGGATTGATACCTTGGTTCTCAAAACTGAGGGGAATACTTACGCTACTTTGCTGCATCACCCTTTCCTCTTCAAGAGAAAAAACAACACAAGAGGTAGCAAGAAGGATTTCTGGCGCCGTTGCCGGGAAGTCTACACACAAGTCAAGACATACCAAGTACCCATCACAAACCATTATCCCTCGCGTTACATTATTTGCCATTTTCCTCTCGTTTTCCTCTCCCCCACTTCACGCTTGCCGTTTTATTCGCCCTTCTTCTGTTCGTCTTTTCGTTTGCTTTGATGTCTTACTTGGCTCGTTTGCTCGTTTGGTTGGAATAGTTGTTTATTTATTGCTAAACAGAGAACCTAAGATCTATGGATCCTCATCCGCTTTCTAATCTTTTTAAGAGATCCAATTTTGATTAACCAACTGCTAGTGAGTTTTGTGCACTAGATTATCTTTATGAAGTTTCGCTTGAAATTCGTGAATCTGAAAATTATGATGAAGAAATCTATGAAGAGATTCACGGTAACTCCTTGAATAAAAAGCATGATTGCAATGATTTTACTATAAATTCTCTTGATGTAAATTGTGCTAATAATATGCAAAACCCTAAGCTTGGGGATGCTAGTTTTGCTATGTCTACTAGTTGCAATGATCATGATTGCGGTGATTCTTCTTATAATCTTGAAAATTTATTTAAGCCCCATGATGAATATGAGATTGATAACAGTGTTTGCGATAATATTGAAAGTGGGTTTGGAAGAGTGTCAACTTTAGATTCCACATATTTGGAGTATGTTCAATCTTATGATATTTTTGGGTTTGGAGAGGTCATGACTTTAGTTAATGTTAATCCCACTATCTTGGAAGAGTGTCAACTTTGCATGCATATGGATCGTGTTGAGAATATGTTATGTGATAGCTATTTTGTTGAATTTGCTTATGATCTTACATGCATGTTGTTATTATGAGAGAGGAAAATATGGTTGTAGAAATTTTCATGTTACTAAATTACCTCTGTTCATGTTGAGATTTCTATCGTCTTCTTCCTTGCATATGCTAGTTTTTGCTTGCCTTGATAATTTGTTTGCTTATAAAAAACCTATGCATAGGAAGTATGTTAGACTTAAGCGTGTTTGTCACATGTTTTATGATGCTTTCTTTATGCTTTAATTCTTGTCATTCATGTGAGCATCATTGAAATCTTAATGCCTACACTACAAAAAAAGACACATCCGTAACATTTTGGGCCGAACGAATTTTTTTTATGTCATACATATGACACTTCTATGACGGTAATTGTGACAAAACCTGGTATCATCATAGATGTGGTGGGCTCCTACTTCTATGACAAAAAATCATGACAGAAAATGGGCTTTTCGTCCTGGGTGGGCCGGAGACGCAGCTGCATGACATTCTTTGGTCCGTCCATGACGGAAAAAACCGTGGTAGAAGCGAGGGGGAGGAAAATTTCGGGGAGTTGCCGGTTACGGTGGGAGGTCGGGGGCCGAGCGATGCGCGTTTCTCTCGTACGTACGCGCATGTGTGTGCGAGGCGTTGGCTCTAACTGAAGCCGAGCGAGGCGTTGGGCTCTAACTGAACCCAAGCGATTGCACTGCAGGCTACGCGTTACCCCGAGCGATTGATCAATGGCTGTTAACTGAACTCGATGGAGTGATTCCTTCGCTGCTGCTGCTAACTGAAGCCGATCGATTGGATGAACAGTGAGTATTGCGGGGGGGGGGGGTTGGATGAACAGTGAGCGGTGGCCTTGCCTCTGGATGAACAGGAACCCATGGTGTGGAGGGCTGGATGAACAGTAGACGGTGGAGGGGTGGCCGTGGAGGGGTGGTTGAACATGACCCCATGGTGTGGAGGGCTGGATGAACAGTAGACGGTGGAGGGGTGCCTGTGGAGGGGTGGTTGAACAGTAGCCGGTGGAGTAGCGCACGGTGGAGGCTGGATGAACAGGAGCCCGTGGAGGCTGGAGGAGGTCGACGGTAGCCCGTGGAGGCTGGAGGAGGTCGACGGTGGAGATGAACAATATCCCGTGGAGTCCCGTTTTGCGGTATGCCACACCCCTCCCCCCCGTTTCGACCGCAGCGCTCCAACACAAGTCCGTTTCGTCTGTTTTGCGGTACGCCACACCCCTCCCGATCAACAGGACCCCTGTTTCGACCGTAGGAGGTCCATTTCCTCCGTTTTGCGGTACGCTAGGCCCCTCCCGATCAACAGGACCCCGTTTCGACCGTAGGAGGTACGTTTCCCCGTTTTGCGGTACGTCAGACCCCTCCCGATGAACAGGATCCCGTTTCGAACGTGGTCGGTCGAACACAAGACCGTTTCCTCCGTTGTGCGGTACGCCAAGCCTCGTTTCCATCGCCTGTTCCGTCCAAGCCCTCCCGTGAACATGAACACGCATTCCGTTCCGACCCAGCCGGTTGGCTCCCACGCGTTCCGTTGCCTCCCGATGAACACGACGCATTCCGTTGCCTCCCCATGAACACGACGACGACGCTGTTTCTCCGTTCCGACCCAGCCATGTATGTATGCGCGAGTAGGTGTTCGAGACCCTGCCTACGTACGTGGTCGTATTTTCTTTCTTGCACCCTCGCCGCTGTACATACGTGTACGTGCACGCCTCTACTACGACCAGTATGTACTTACACGTTCGCGACCAGAATGACAATGCTACGTACGCTTCGACCAGGTGGGTCCTGACTGTCAGACACTTCCTTGCCTGTGAAGATGTAGCTGGTGGGTCCCAGCAGTCAGGGGGCGAATCATTTTTTTGCCCGAACGCACTTCCTTGCGTGCGAAGATGTAGCTGGTGGGTCCCAGCAGTCAGGGGGGTGAATCGTTTTTTTTGCCCCGACGCACTTCCTTGCGTGTGAAGATGTAGCTGGTGGGTCCCAGCAGTCAGGGGGAAACGTTTTTTTTGCGAAATACGGTGGCCCGTACGATGGGTCCCTGCTGTAAGGTGGAGGAATAATTATTTTGCGCGTAATAAGGAGGCACTTCCTTGCGGCCGCCGTGGACCCAGCTGTCAGCCTCTCCACGCACAGTACTCTTCCGATGGAAGTCGGTCGTTGACCACATTGACCATGCCGTGCCGAGAGCACCACGGCGGTGGACGACGGCAAGGCCTAGGAAGGGGACGACGCGGAGCCGGGGAAGACGTAGCAGTGGATGCCCACGCGAAGAGGAGTACGAGGGTGAGGCTGCCATCGGCGCAGAATAACAGGGGGTGTGGGTGAGTAGAGGGATGGCCTGGCCAGCGACGGGACTAGTAGGGGGCGGTGAGGCCTCCGCGGCATCACAGCCGGCCACGGGAGGCAGGAGCACGCGGCATGACCGACACTGCTTTGGGTGGCTGGAGCACGAAGACCAGAGGTTCAAGAAGCACTACGGCCGTTGGATGAACATCGTACGGTCACTGGAGCTAGAGTCGTTCATATTGACTAAGTTGACAAAGCCCTCCGTCTTTGTAAACTTAGTAGGCCTACAAGTCAGCCTTCCACCAAGGTGAGTCCCAGCTAGCAGGGGGAGTATTCATTTTTTTGTGCATAATAAGGAGGCATTTCCGGTGGGTCCTAGCTGACAGCGGGGGGAACATTTTTTTCGTGAAATACAGAGACTCTTCTGGTGGGTCCCAGCTATCAGGTGGAGGAATCATTATATTGCGCGTAATAAGGAGGCATTTTTCCTGTGTGGGCCCCTATTGTCAGCCTCTTTCGATGGCTGTTGTTTGTTGACCATGTTGACCTCGCCGCGCCGAGAGCACAAACACGGTGGACGAGGGCGGGGCCCAGGAAGAGAACCACCCGGAGCCGGCGAAGCCACCGCAGCGGATGCCCATGCTGAGGGGAGAACAAGCGCTGACTGGTCGGCTGCGGGGTGAGGCTGACGTCACCGGAAAATAACAGGATGTGTGGGTGGTTAGAGGGATGGCCTGGCGGCAGCACAGCCAGCCATGGGAGGAGGGAGCAGGCAGTCCCGTCGGTGCTGGTTTGGGCGGCTGGAGCAGGAAGATCAGAGATTGAAGAAGCACGGAGGCCGTTGGATGGACATCCAACAGTCACTGTTGTGTGTTTACTAAGTTGAGAAAGCCTTGCATACGCGTCAAATTTTTTTTAGGACAGCGTCATCGTCAACCTAGTAGGCCCAGAAGTCAGCCTCCAAATCTGTGGAAAACAGCATACATCCCATTAGCCATTATTTTCAATAATTCACAGCCCATTTGCTAATTCTTAAGGATATTTGAAGCTCATATTCTTTTTATTAGCATTACAGACCATATATTCTGGGCACTGCTAAAAAATTCAACGAAATTTTGCATATTTCGGTGGGGTCCGAACTCTTTTAATCACGAAATTTCGAGTCACGTTAAAAATAGTTTTCAAAAAATTATATCAAAATAAAATTCAAAAAACAATTCTCCGCAAAAAAAATGAATGAAATTTAAATCTTAACTAGCAAGATGCCCGTTCGTTGCACGGAACATGAAGATGCATTTGTATGAGTAGTTTATCTTGTGGGTGAAAATATGATATTTTAATGTAATTGCTAGTTGGCTTTGGTTTTTACAAGAGTAGAGAGTAGAGAAATCCTGAAAAAATGATATTTTAATGCAATTGCCGGTTGGCTTTGGTTTAAAAATTTACAGCCCATTTCTTACAACTTATAGCCCGTTTTCTGGGGAAGCCCATTTCTTATCCCTCCTCCTCGTCTTGAAAGATTTGCAGCCCAGTAGGGCTGAGAAAAGCAAGTAGGCCTCTGTTTTGGTATTCTCCAAAAAAAAAGAACTGGGCTAGCCAATATCAGAAATAAAAAATATCAACTGGGCTCGTCATGTGCTGAATAAAAGTGTAAGCGTGGGCTAGACGGGCCACAGCCCCCGCACAGCGTGCAGTTGAGCTCCGTCTCTGAAACTGAAAAACAACTGGGCGAGCTGCTGGGTCCCTGGTGTTATCCGCTTGTTGTGTAATTTTCTCATTTATTGACTACATTGACAATGGCGTGGAACCTAGTTGTCAAACAATTAGGAGGAAGTATTGTTTTGGCTTGTAATAATGAGGCACCTGCTTGCGAAATGCAATGACCCTGGTGGGTCCCTACTGTCAGCCTCTTACAGTCATCTCCTGATTCCTCTTGGTTGTTAACCATGTTGACAACACCAGACGGCGGCGAGCACAGCAAGCTAACCAAGGCAGAGAACGACGGCAAGGCCTCGGACGGGAACGAACATCACCCATGAAAGATGCGGCAGTGTAGTGGCAGGTCGAGGGGAGTACGAGGGCAACAACATGCAAGTCAAGCATACAAATGGTACAAAAAGCCCAAGGATTAATTGTTCATCAAATTTCTAGACAAAACCCATATTGAACATGATAGTAACATCTAACCCAACCACTCTTTTTTGCAGTCACAAACAAATGGATCGGTCTGATCCATAAAATCAACATCCTGTGCAAAAAAAATTATTTTAGGATGTCTACAACTTGTTGTAAATAGAAGCCGAGCACGTTTAGAAGCCCATTTGTCCACCTGAAACTTCTTTTTTTGCTGTTCAACATGTTCGTCCGTGAGAAATCTCTTGCTGTAAAAATTAAGCCTCATGGACAATAGTAACCTCGCATTCAACAGGAAGAATGTGACAAAGCTTCTGTTTGCCTGGTTGGATGCATATCATCCCATCGTTATTGTCCTCAAACGAATGTCATGAGAACTGAGAAAATCCTTGTGCTTATTACGCCAACGATTGGTTATGTGTTTTTCTCCATGTGGTTCTGCCTAAGTAGACATGAAGATTGAAAACAGTTAAGGTCTGAAAAAAGAGTATGTCGAAAGAACGACAGCTGAACAGTTAATTCTAGTACAATATATACGGGCTTTCAATGTGGATGAAATCATCACCTCTATGTATAAATTCTCCAGAGATCGAAAGCATCGCAGCAAGCCAATAATTATGTCCAGATCAAAACTATACATTCTGATATATATGATCTTGATAGAATCCAGCAGCATTGATAGGCTATCAATGGATGAACTCTTCATTGAGAATATAACATAATATTAGTACCCAAAGTGTACTCCAAGATGATATAAAACTTATGCGCACAAATGAAAAATGCAACATATGATTACAAATGTGTAGATGATAATATACGATACCTGAAAAGGTGAGGAGCCAAACACCAAGATATTACTATTGGGTGTGAACCGGCCTACCTGGGCCGGGTTAACTTCATTAGTAGTATAAAGATGATTAAGCAGATGAAGGCCCAAGGCCTGTAGTCGGTTTAGAACCTGTAGCCGTAAACCGGCTTGATACGTAAACTTGCATTGTAAGTTAGGAATAGAGAGAGACCAACCGGGATACGAATATGAACCGGTGTGGGACTCTGTGGACCGACGGGCGTCACCCATGTATATAAGGGGACGACCCGGCGGCGGTTCAGGGACAACAACAACTCGAGCCTAGGCGAAGCTTGTTTGCTCCCTAGCCATCCAAACCATATCAATTCCATCACAACTAGACGTAGGCTTTTACCTTCATCGAAGGGGCCGAACTAGTATAAACCCTTGTGTCTTTGTGTCCGCTTTAACCCCTTCAAGTTAACCTGTAGCGATGGCTCCACGACTAAGTCCTTTCACGAGGACATCTGCCGTGAAAAATCCACGACAGTTGGCGCCCACCGTGGGGCTATCGCACGACGGTTTGATGATCTTGGAGGGCAAGCTCAAAGGACTCGAAGGCTATGCTGTGGGCCGGATGACCAAGAGTCATCGCGGCAAGCTCTACATCGACGATGCAGGATGGGGTCCCAAAGCCGGTTCAATCGAGTATGGGTACCGGGTCCCCTTTGGTGGCATACATGTGTTTATCGGCAAGATTGGTGAGCCTGGGCCTGAGCCGGACATCCGCACCAACCTCGTCGAGACGGCTCAGCGTGCGAGATCTACCCAGGTTAAACCGGCCGTGAAGTGAGCCTTCGTGGGAGTCATCCACGAAGGAGAGCAGGAGGACGAGTCAGCATATGGTAGCGAGACAGTCATCTATTCCGGCGACGAATCTTCAACCGGAGAGACTGAATCATTATACCAGTTGCAAGACGACCGGATTAGGGGCTGTTCCGATGGCGACAGTGTTCCGGACCCCCAGATCAGATCAACCGGGTTGGAATATTCATGGCCGGCACGCATGCGGCATCACTCTTCGACCGCAGCGGCAATGCTTTCCGGATCAGCAGCGGCAGCGGCAGCAAGGGCAGGAGGCCTTGTGCCCCCACCGGTTCAAGTTCTGTCTGACTTGTTTGACACATTAGCAGCACTTATGGCAGAGGCCAATCCGGCGGATCAGGATGCCCATGATGCGGAGATTGCACAAGTAAGAGAGCAGATCGTACAGGCCAAAGCCGACCTGGCAGCAAAGAAGGACAAGATGGCTGCAGAACGGGCCGCTTTGGACGCCCAGGCCTATAAGCTCATGCTCGACCAGAACGCATCACAGGAGGTCTTGAAGCGGAAGCACAGATCACGCCTGCCGTTAGGGTTCGACCCTCGAAATCTCTTTCATACTCCGGGGGCTGGAACCAGTAATCCACCGAGGCACGTGGAGGTAAACCGGGTCGAGGCACCAGGGCCGGGAGCGACGGTCCAACCCCGCCTGATGGAACCTCCTCGGCAGAACATTGTGATTCCTTCGCTGGTCCAGACACCTTCGGGTCATTATTCTAATCCCATGGACAATCTTGTCGCAGCTGCTGCGCGATTAGAAGCTATCCCGGTCGAAGGAGACTCTCCACAAGCGATAGAGACGCGCCGGGTTAAGGAACTTCTCCGGACCGCTTTGATTCAACAGGAGGTATATTCATACAGCCGCGATCGGATTCATTCCACACCTCTTCCAAGCCGGAGCTATAGCAGGCGCCTGGATGAATCGGCCATCTCGAGCAATGCGCGGGGCCGTGAAGCAGCCCGTGGCAATAACCCAGCCGATGGTGTTCACGATGCTCAGGAGGTAGTAGACCGGGCCCGGGCACGAAGGGAGGCCGAGTTAGCAGCACAGAACAAGGTGGATCAGCTTACACCAGTTCGTCCTACCACCTTTGCCGGGCCAGGGGTCGCATCTGGCTTGGGAGTGCCCTGTTTAGTCCCGGCATTACGCAATGTACGCCTGCCCAAGGACTTCAAGGGTCCATGCAAAGTGCCAAATTACACCGCTGATTTGTCTCCAGAGGCGTGGGTAGAGGGTTATGAGATGGCAATGGAGATGCTGGATGTGGATGAAACCGCGTGTGCAAAGTACTTCACCATGATGCTTGAAGGCACAGCCCGTACTTGGTTGAAGAGCCTGCCGCCTAATTCTATCAGTTCATGGGCCCAGTTGCGGACCCGGTTTATCCAGAATTTTAAAGATACTTGTAAGCAGCCTAAATCCATAGTAGACTTGGCGGCTTGTGTACAGGAGGACGGAGAGTCAACAACCCATTGGGTACGCTGCGTACTGAAGTCCTGCACTTGTCTGACAGGATCAATGCTGACTCTGCGATCATAACCCTGGAGGGCAACTGCCGGTTTAAGCCTCTAAAGTTGAAGTTGGGGCGTATGAAACGGTTCTGTAATGACATGGGAACTCTCATGGCCGCTTTAGTGAAGTATGCTGATTCTGATAGTACCAAGGATTCCGAGACTGATGATGACGAAGCAGGGAAGGGAAAAAAGAATAGCAACTCTAAGGGGCACCAATACAAACCGGCGAGCCATGGAAACGGAGGCAAGCGTAAAGCGGATGGCAGCATGGACTTTGTGGCTAACACTAATGCGCAGGACAAGGGTCAGTGGCGCAGAGGTAAAGCGGCAAATCATAATGGGGCTCCAAATCCTAACCCGGACCGTTTAAACTATTTGTTGAATCAGCCTTGCCCAAAACACGGGACGAAGGAGGCGCCGGTTAACCACCTTTGGAAGGATTGTTATATTATGCAGGAATTTAAAAATTCTAATGCCTTCCGGTATGACCGTGGGTCAGGTGGTAGCTCAGGATCCGGTTTCCATGGGCCGGGTCACGATGGAGCTTCCGGTTCAGGTTTTCATCAGGGCGGTAATAATAACCAGGATAATCAGAACGGTTAAGGGGGTTACAACCAACAGCAGCAGCAGCAGCGGTCGGGTTATCAGAGCCAGCCAAAACAGTTGAACAATGGGCAGTATCACGTTTTCACAACTAGCTCGGATAAGCGCGACCGGAAACTTCATAAGCGAGCAGTGAACTCTGTTGAACCGGCCGTACCGCGCTATTTACGCTGGTCAGAGCAGCTTATCGTGTGGAGCAGGGAGGATCACCCCCCCCCCCGGGTTGACAATCCGGGCCAGTTGGCATTAGTGGTAGACCCTCAGGTGGGAGGTTATAAATTCACCAAGGTACTCGTGGATGGAGGGAGCAGCATTAACATCCTGTACTATGAGACATTCCGCCGCATGGGGCTAACAGACAAGGATCTCAGACCGTCTAATACGGTGTTCCATGGTGTGGTGCCTGGCAAATCAGCATATCCTGTTGGTAAGATAGCCCTGGAGGTGGCTTTTGGGGACGAGCATGATTCCCGATCCGAAACACTAACCTTTGAGGTGGTGAAGATCCGGAGCCCGTATCACGCCCTGTTTGGGCGGCCGGCTTATGCCAAATTCATGGCACAGCCTTGTTATATCTATTTACAGCTCAAGATGCCAGGTCACAAAGGGACAATAACGGTTCATGGGAGCCGCAAGATTGCTTTGGAATGTGAGAAAGATGATGCGGCCTATGCAGAGTCGGTTTGTGCCACGGAGGAGTTAAAATATTATAGGGACAATGTTGATCCGCGGACATGACCCCTTTGAAGAAGCCAACTATGGAGCATGATTCAGATCTAAAGTTCAAATCAGCGGCTGAGACCAAGCTTGTTGACTTCGTGCCTGGCGATTCGTCCAAGCAATTCGGTATCAGTGCCAACTTGGACCCTAAATAGGAAAGCGCGCTCATCGAGTTCATCCATGAGAATCGGGACATTTTTGCATGGAAGCCTTCTGACATGCCAGGTGTACCGAGGGAACTCGCTGAGCACACTCTTAATGTTGATCCCAAGTATAAACCGGTAAAGCAATTTCTTCGCCGGTTTAACGAAGAGAGGCGCAAAGCTATTGGGGAGGAGGTGGCCAGGCTTTTAGCAGCTGGTTTTATCATTGAAGTGTTCCATCCAGAATGGCTCGCTAATCCGGTGCTAGTTCTTAAGAAAAATGGCACTTGGCGCATGTGTGTGGATTACACGGATCTTAACAAGGCTTGTCCAGCAGATCCTTTTGCCCTCCCTCGCATTGACCAGATTATTGACGCCACTGCGGGTTGTGAGCGTTTGAGTTTTTTGGATGCGTATTCTGGGTATCATCAGATTAAAATGGCGGTTAAGGACCAGGAGAAGACGGCGTTTATTACTCCCTTTGGAGCCTTCTGCTATGTATCTATGCCTTTTGGGCTCAAGAGCGCCCAAGCCACTTATCAACGGTGTGTACAGAATTGCCTGCATGAGCAGATCGGCCGCAATGTGCATGCCTATGTGGATGATATTGTAGTCAAGTCAAGGCAGAAGGAGACGCTGGTTGATGATTTGAAGGAAACCTTTGACAACTTGCGGGTTTATAAGATGATGCTTAACCCTGCCAAATGTGTCTTTGGTGTTCCGGCAGGCAAGTTACTGGGTTTTCTTGTGTCCAACAGAGGAATTGAGGCTAATCCGGAGAAGATTACGGCTATCACCTCCCTAGCTAAACCAAAGTGTATCAACGATGTTCAGCGTTTGGCGGGTCGGATCGCCGCCCTGAGCCGGTTTATCAGCCGCCTCGGAGAGAAGGCCATCCCTTTATACCAAATGTTGAGAAAGACAGATCACTTCATCTGGAGTCCGGCTGCTGATGAAGCGTTGGAGGACTTGAAGCGGCAATTAGCCAATCTGCCCGTTCTTGCAGCTCCAGTCGACAAGGAGCCGTTATTGTTATACGTAGCGGCCAATGCTCGTGCAGTTAGCGTGGCTATTGTGGTAGAACGCAAGGAGGCAGGCAAGGAGTATCCGGTTCAGCGGCCGGTTTACTATATCAGCGAGGTGCTTATTGAATCCAAACAAAGGTATCCGCATTGGCAGAAGCTGGTATATGGAGTTTTCATGGCAAGCCGGAAGTTGAAGCAATATTTCCAAGGGCACCCCATCACAGTGGTCAGTTCAGCTCCCTTGGGCGATATCATACAGAACCGGGAGGCGACTGGCCGGATTGCCAAGTGGGCCATAGAACTTGGGCCGCACGGATTAAAGTACGTGCCTCGGACGGCGGTGAAGTCTCAAGCACTTGTTGATTTTATCAATGATTGGACGGAGTTGCAAGCACCAGAGGAAAAGCTGGATCACACATATTGGACTATCCATTTTGATGGATCCAGGCAATTGGAAGGCTCAGGGGCTAGAGTCGTGTTAACTTTCCCACGAGGTGATAAGTTTTGTTATGTTCTTCGCTTAATGTTCCCTTGTACTAATAATGCAGCTGAGTATGAAGCCTTGCTCCATGGTCTCCGGATGGCTAAAGAGATGAATCTAAGTCGGGTTAAGTGCTTCGGTGACTCGGACCTCGTAGCTCAACAGGTGTCTGGCACTTGGGACTCTAAAGACCCACTTATGGCGGCATATCGTCGTGAGGTGGATATTGTTGCCGGTCACTTCAAGGGTTATCAGGTGGATCACGTGGATCGTCGAAAAAATGAAGCAGCGGACGCTTTAAGCCGGTTGGGCTCTCAGCGTAAACCGGTCCCGCCTAATGTCTTTCTTGATGTGTTGCACAATCCATCAGTCAAGCTCCTAGGTGAAGCGGATTTGGCTATTCCTGATCCAGAGGCTCAATTGGTGGCAGCCCTGCATGTTATACCGGATTGGACAGTTCCTTATCTTGCATACATGAACCGGGGAGAGTTGCCAGAGGATGAGACCCTAGCCAGGCAGATAGTCCGGCGATCCAAATCTATGACTATTGTCAATGGCGAATTGCATCATTGCAGTGTATCAGGGGCGTTTCAACGCTGCGTCTCCCCTGAGGAAGGCTGTGAAATTTTACGAGAAATCCATGAAGGGGATTGTGGTCACCATGCCGGTTCAAAGTCTCTAGTAGCTAAGGCATTTCGTCACGGGTTTTACTGGTTGACAGATCATGCTGATGCGGAGGACTTGGTTAAACGGTGTGATGGCTGTCAGAAATTTTCAAGGCGTGCTCATGTGCCGGCTCAAGAATTGAGGATGATTCCAATTACTTGGCCGTTTGCAACATGGGGGCTGGATATGGTCGGACCTTTTAAAAGGTCCAAGGATAAGAAAACCCACCTTTTGGTGGCAGTTGACAAGTTTACCAAGTGGGTTGAAGCGGAGCCTGTCCGCAAGTGTGATGCAGCTATAGCGGTGCAGTTCATTAAAAAGGTGATTTTACGGTTTGGCTTTCCACACAGTATCATTACTGACAATGGTACCAATTTATCCAAGGGTGCTATGAAGGAATTCTGTGAACGTGAGCACATCAGACTTGACGTATCATCAGTGGCTCACCCCCAGTCCAATGGGCAGGCAGAACAAGCTAATCAAGAGATCTTGCGAGGCATCAAACCCCGGCTTATGGTTCCATTGCAAAGAACACCGGGATGTTGGGTTGAAGAGCTACCATCTGTGCTATGGAGTATCAACACTACGCCCAATCGATCTACAGGATACACACCGTTTTTTATGGTCTACGGAGCAGAGGCGGTTCTCCCTAGTGATATCCGGCACGATTCGCCTCGTGTGGCGGCTTATGTTGAAGCGGACAATGAGACAGCACGGCAAGATGCTTTGGACCTATTAGATGAGGAGCGTGACATAGCGGCTGCCCGCTCAGTGATTTATCAACAAGATATTCGTCGCTATCACAGTCGCCGGGTCAGAACCAGAACTTTTCAAGAAGGAGATTTGGTGCTTCGGCTCATCCAAGATCAGACGGATATGCACAAGTTATCCCCACCTTGGGAGGGACCTTTTGTGGTCAGCAAGAATCTGCACAATGGGTCATACTATCTGATTGATATTCGAGAGCATAAAGACTCACACACATCAGAGGAGGAGACCAACAGGCCATGGAATATAGCTCATCTTCGGCCTTACTACACTTGAGCCATCGGCTCTATCTATGTACATACTATGGTAGTGTATATATTATCATTGATATAATAAAACCGGAGCCTCAGCTAAAGCGGGGTCTCTGTTCTTTCATATCATGTGTGGTTACATGGAGTGGTTCTGTTTTAAAGCGGCCTCCGGTTTACCCCTTGAAATTTGCTTTTCAACAAAAGCTTTGTGATATCACTTGGGGCCTTGGTCGTGTCCGAACCAATGCAACGCCTTTTGATAGGCGAAAGCCACCAGATCACTTGGGGACATGGTCAAGTCTGAACCAGTCACGCCTCTTGATCGGCCTAAGGCCACAAAATCACTTGGGGGCTTGGTCAAACCCGAACCATTGCCACGCCTTTTGATCGGCATAAATGCCATGGTTTCATTTGGGGACATGTCTGACTTGAACTATTGTCACTCCTATTTGGGGGCTTGGTCCTGTCCGACCATGGTAACACCATCTGATCAGCTCAGTAAAGCATGATTTTGCAAACGGTTTTTTATCATTGCCTTTGTTTCCATATTTATTTTATGGCTATTCTTCAATTTTTGTTGTGTTTCTTTTAAACCAACAGCATCTTTTTACCGGTTCAGCTAACGGAAATCGGTTCATTTGTAATCTGGAAAATATGCCCGGTTTAACCTTCCTGTTAACGTCATAAAGTAGCAGGGGGGGGGCTCGTAATGACCCAGCACGGTTTACATGGGAGTTATTTTCTTCCCTTTGATGGCAACGGTTTATAAGTACTCCGTTTCAAGCCTGGCTAAGCCAACTTCATGCCCAGCGATGGCAGGTATTTTGTATCACATGTCTTAACTACATTGATGATATATGTATAAAGATCATAAACCGGTTGGCGGTTTAACCGCCACTGAAGTTCAAGCTTTTCTGACTGCAGGAAATATAAATCGAGGATTTCACGTAAAAGCATCAGTACTTATGCACGAAGGCATAGTCAAGGCAGAAATATTGACTATCCTATTACAAGGCAACGCGGTGCCCAAAAAGATAACTGTTGTTCCGGCGGATCATAATAAAGCAGCTACTTAAACCGGCGTCCGGTTCAAGCCTGTTCATCGCCCCGTTCTGATGATTGTGGGTCGTCCCGTGCCGTTTCAGTTTCTTCCTCTCTATCCATTGGCTGCAAATCAACAGTGGTCCATTCGATTCCCATTAAAGCTTGAAAGACTGCTTCTTCGTGGATCAGAACAAACGGTTCAATATCAGGAGCGTAAGTATGCTTACGGATTGGAGGAATCAAATTCTCCGCTTCAGGAGTTGGTGCAGGCACTCGTTTATTCTGATCATTGTACTGAGCTTGATAATGCGACAAGTCTGCCTCTTCAGCCAATTTACAAGCCAGAGGGCGTACTGCACGGTTTATTGCCCTCAAATCATCTTCATTGAACTCTGAGCCATCTTCCTTCAAGCTGGGATAGCCTTGAGCTGCTTCAACAGGATCGAAATCCGACACCCATGCTTTTGCCCGGATTAAGGCGTTGATGGCTCCGGTTTGAGCAGCAGATGTTTTTAGTTCTTCAATCCGAGCGGGAAGCATTGACAATCTGTTAAGAGTGTCTTGGATTAAAGTGGGTGCCGGATTGTTATGAGATGCAGTGGTGATGATCCATTGCGCTCCGGTATACAACTATTCAATTAAAGTGTAGGCAGATTTCAGTTTCTTCCGAACATCTGACCCTAAGTGACCAATGCGTGTACCTGCAAACAATAACGGAAAGATCACAAACCGGATCTATTATAAACATGCCCGAGTTGTCCAGGAAATCAAAAGGAGCTTACCAAAGATAGCAGCAATCATGGAATGTACTTGCCGCTTTACGGCGGTCAGTTCATCTACCACCGGTTTAAGGGCAGCTTCAGTGTTTTCAGCTCTTTTTATTAAATCAGCCTTTTCAGCGGCCCAATTAGTCCGCTCCTTCTTGAAGCCCTCTTTCATCTGTTCTGTGATGCTTAAAGCGCTGGTTGTCTCTTCCCTTGCCTTATCGATTTCAGCTTGTTGGGTTTTCAAAATTTCCTGCAGATCAGTAATCCGGTCCTCTTTGATCTTCATTTCCGCCTGCATAAAGACAGTGCTTGGCTTTCAACAAACGGTACAAGAATTTGAAGTACCAACCACATAACAAGTTATACGCTTGATACTTGGGGGCTAATGCACCTTCAATTTTTCATCTGTTACTAAATCGCAAAGTCCCAAGCTCAATACAGGTATTCAACTTGGCACTTGGGGGCTAATGGCTATTTGCTCAGTTATGTTCTGATGTTAAAATCTTTATTGGAATCCCAGTTTAACTATACTATGTTAAACCGGCCCTTGGGGGCTACATTGATGGATTTCAAAGTATTGAGGACTATGTTCAAATCCCGGTTTGAAGAAGATTACAAACCGGCACTTGGGGGCTAGGAGGATTAATGTAGTGGCAATAATAAAAGAAAGAAGAAGCGCAAGGAAATTACCTCAAATTTATCTCTCATTATTTTTACCAGGCCAGCTTCACAGTCACGACTAGTATATAGCCGGTTCAAGTAACCAGAATGAACATCTTGGGCACTCAGAGCAGCATATGTTTCCAGTTCAACATTCCATTTGCCTTTGTTCATGCCAGAAGAATCTTCTTTCACAGTATGCTTGGCCAAAGCGACAGGATTCCCTGGTTCAAAGCGACCTACACCGGTAATTACAACGTCATCATCCTTGGACTCACCGGTTTGCGTTGGCACAGTCGGTTTATCGGCAGGTTTTGAAGGACTGCGGGATCCATCAATCCGGACGGAGCTGTCAGGCTGATCAACAAGGACTGAGGTATCGATAGGCCTTGTATCAGTAATAGCATCATCTTGCAAAGGAGGATCATTGGGAATATCTTCAGGAACGAACGATTCAAGATCTGGTGTTTTATCTTGATCAGGGGCAACATCTTCCTCGACCGCTTTATTCAAGCGGGCTTTTTTTCTTGGTGTAGGTTTAGCCCCGAAAGAGAAACAAAAAGTCAAGGAACAGCATAAGTTGTAACGTGGTATACCAGAAGCATATGTCCAGTTTAGCTTACCCAAGAACCGTTTTAAGTGGTGGCAGCTGAGTGGCCGACGATTCACCAGAGGAAGAATGGGAAGTAACCTGATAATCGGAGTCGAACGGATTAAGAGGTTGACGGATGAAACCCGCTTTAGGACATAAATTAATAAAAAGGTCGGAGACCTCAGAGCGGCGTTTTCGAACCGGACTGTTTGGTAAACCGGCGGAGGTAACTACCTGGCCGCTATGCCGGGTTATGCGGCGAGCTTCATGTTGCTGAGTCTTCATAAGAAATTTGGGATCCAAATAAGCAAGAGGATGAGAAAATTTAACTTTCCGGTTTGCCTGGCGAAATTTTGGCAAAGGCAAAGGATCCGAATCGGAAGAGAGAATAATTACCTCAGCAACGTCAGCGTTACTGGCTTCAGCGTCGTCCTGACAAGTATCATCATCAATAAGGCGTGTAAAAAGTAAGCCTAGTGAATCGAGTTCTACCTCAGGGTCCGAGTTACCCACATCATCATCAACAACCGGATCAGATGAAGCAGTGGTTTTCCTCTTTTTAGCAGGCTTCTTGACGACCTTGGTCTTTGGCCGGATTGGCTGTTCTGCCTTCTCTGGTTTGTCTTGTGAAAGCTTCTTGCTCCAAAACGGATTATCACCCTGGTTAAGCAGCAATTGATGTCAGACAGAGATAGCAATAACAGGCTCAGTAAGAAAGGCAATCAAAAACTTACAGCCGGCGGTTTGTTGGTAGCACAGAAAGGGGGCAGGCCGGTTTGAGCACAGAGGTGCTCCGGTTCGTTCAGCATTTTCTTTACAGCCTCTGTGACTTCATCATCGGAGAGCTGGATGTTGATGTGTCGGAGTGGGTCATCAACGCTACCAGTATACTCGCACATTAAACCGGAGCGCTGGCTGAGAGGCAGTATGCTCCAGGATATCCAACAGCGTGCGAGATCTACTCCTGTTAAACCGTTGGCCATGAAGGCTCGAAGCTTGGATAGTTGCGGAGCGTATTTACTCCTCTCCTTGGCACTTAACCTTTGTGGGAAAGGGTGTGTATTGCTGAGCCGCTCCGGACGAAAGCCAGGTAAAGGATTTTCATCATTAGGGGAAGTATCTTTGCAATAAAACCATGTTGCATTCCACTCTTTGGGGTGACTGTGTAGTTTGGCATGAGGATAAGTGATTTCTTTCCTTTTCTGAATTGCCATACCGTCCAATTCGGTATTGGGGCCATCAGTGAATTCTGTGCGGCGGTTTAAGTGGAAGCAGTCTCTGAACAATTCGACTGTGGGTTTTTCTTGAAGGTATACCTCACAGAGCACTTGGAAGTGACATAAGTTGGTAATAGAGTTGGGGCCAGTGTCTTGCGGGCGAAGTTGAAAATGGGCTAACACGTCCCGATAAAATTTAGAGCCGGGCGGTTTGAAGCCCCGGGCTAAGTGATCCGCAAAGATCACAACCTCTCCCTCTTGTGGTGTGGGAGGACATTCATTCCCAGGAACCCTCCAGTGGATAGTCTCTTTGCTTTCTAAAGCGCCGATCGAGACTAAATCATCCAACTGAGCTTCTGTGACACGAGAAGGAACCCAGTTGCACTCATATACTTGTTTGGCCATGATAAGATCTACAAGAAATAGGTGATTCCGGTTCAAGAACATGTTGGATAAAAGAAGGCGCTGGAATGAACAATGCTAAACTGGAGGCAGTATACTTAAACCGGATTTTTATGAAGTGGCATCATATGTCTAAGAGTTCTGGCGGTTCAACAAGGGGACTAATGGTATATACCGGTTTATTAACTTTTTCTATATTAAGTTAAACCGCCTGATCTAAACATTGAAAGCAATTGAGGTTGCGGATGGATAAGTATGCAGAAACAGGTTTTGCAAAGTCTTATTGCGGCAATAGATCTAAAGCAAGTTCATAAAAACAGAAAATATTCAAAAGATTAAAGCAGAACGGAAGTGAATCAATGGGCAGGTACGTAGATGAGACCTATGGACCCGAGCGTGAAACTACAGGTGGATGCTAAAAGGCTACTGCTAATCAGAGCAGGGTTTCACAGATCTATCCAGGAGTCTGGGTACAAGCATGAACAAGTGAAGAACGCGGCAAGAACATGAAACCCTAGAACAGATCTATGTCAAGAAGAGCAGAAGGCTTACCAGAATCGAGGAAGACGCAGAAAGCTACCGCAGTGCTCTGGATCCTTCAGGTTGATGCAGCGGCCCAAGACGGTGCAGAGGACGATGGCGGTGGCGGAGCTCCGAAGCTGGCGACGCGAGGAAGACTAAGAGAAAGAGACGAAGGGGAGAAAAGGAAATGACCCTTCGGTCTTATTTATAAGGCAAAGGACGTGTGTCAGGCGCGTGAATCCGGGAGTCACAGAAATCGGAAGTAGAGCTGCTGCCTTGGGTATCGCAGATCTATTAATAAAATAAGGCGTCATAAATGTTAACTTCATGATGACGTCATGCCGGTTTACAGAAACCAGAGATGATGACAACATGGCGATTTATCAATTACCAGAAGATGTTGAAGACAAAGATTTTCTTGTGAAGGATTGACATGAACTAGTTCAAATCAATCTGGGGCCTAATGTTGGGGATATTACTATTGAGTGTGAACCGGCCTACCTGGGCCTGGTTAACTTCATTAGTAGTATAAAGATGATTAAGCAGATGAAGGCCCAAGGCCTGTAGTCGGTTTAGAACCTGTAGCCATAAACCGGCTTGATATGTAAACTTGCATTGTAAGTTAGGAATAGAGAGAGACCAACCGGGATACGAATATGAACCGGTGTGGGACTCTGTGGACCGACGGGCGTCACCCGTGTATATAAGGGGACGACCCGGCGGCGGTTCGAGCCTAGGCGAAGCTTGTTTGCTCCCTAGCCATCGAAACCATATCAATTCCATCACAACTAGACGTAGGCTTTTACCTTCATCGAAGGGGCCGAGCTAGTATAAACCCTTGTGTCTTTGTGTCCGCTTTAACCCCTTCAAGTTAACCTGTAGCGATGGCTCCACGACTAAGTCCTTTCACGAGGACATCTGCCTTGACAAATCCACGACAAACTCCGTGTGATTATTAAACGGGTCATGAATTACACCCAAGGTCTCCAGTTTGGGCGCAGAGACGACAATTATTTCTGAAGGTGTATAACAATTATCAAGGAGCAACCTTTCAAGTGAAGGGGCATCTTCGATGATGAGCTGTTGTCCTTCAAAACAAATTCCAATGCTTTTAAGGTGAGGCAACTTTATTTGGAGACAACTGATACCGATTTCTATTCCCAAAACAATCAGCAAGCGCTCCAGGGCAGGGCAACTGTAGTGGATGATGCTGTGCAGTGAGGCCTCCGACAGATAAACCACCACAAGCGAAAGTTTTTTAACAGTGGGAGTCGAAGCATTTGTACCAAATCCTCTGGTAGATGGCACCAGGCGAAAGTGGCGGTGTGGAGAGAGGAGGAAAACCGCGAGATGGACAACGGTGGTGTGGTCACGAATTCTTGGTATGTCCGTGGTATGAAACTTTCGTGGTAATGGTAGAACTCAAACTGCAGGAGTTTTCCGAATTCAGGGGATGTCAGCCAAACGTCCACCTTGCCGGGTATGGACAGCAGGTAGCTTGTCGGGATGCAGAGGCATTGAACGGGGCCCTGCTGGTGCGAAGAGACGATGGCTCTGATGAGATCAAATTCAGGAAGGACAGATATCTGACGACAGTCGAGATTGAGGGGCGCGGTGCGCCATAGAGGGCGCCACCGAGTTGAGAGGACTTGTGTGCGGCAGCAATCCTTGGTGGGGAGAAGCAAGATGATCTCCTCAAGGATGACGTCCGGGAGATCGCTGAT